>NW_027485675.1:0-32722 GCF_050908995.1 Andrena cerasifolii
TTTTTAAAAATTTCTTTTAATTTTAATTTAACTTTTTTTTATTTTTTTAATTTTTTTAAAAAAAAATTTGAAAATTTTTAAAAAAAAATTTGAAAATTTTTAAAAAAAAATGTGAAAATTTTTTAAAAAAAATTTGAAAATTTTTTAAAATTTTTTTGAAATTTTTTTTAAATTTTTTGAAAATTTTTTAAAATTTTTTTTTAAATTTTTTTTTATAAATTTTTTTGAAATTTAAAATTTTTTGAAAATTTTTTAATATTTTTTAAAATTTTTTTAAAATTTTTATTTAATTTTTTAATTTTTTTATAATTTTTTTTTAAATTTAAAAATTTTTTGAAATTTTTTTCAAAATTTTTTTGAAAATTTTTTTTAATTTTTTTGAATTTTTTTTTATATTTTTTATTTAATTTTTTTTAAAATTTGTATTTAATTTTTTAAATTTTTTTATAATTTTTTTTTTAAATTTAAAATTTTTTAAAAATTTTTTTTTAATTTTTTACAAAAAATTTTTTAATTTTGTTTATATTTTTCAAATTTAAAAAACATTTTAAATCTAAATTTTTTCAATTTTCTTTACTTTAATTTTTTTTTAAATTTAAAAAAAATTTAATTTTTTTAAAATTATTTCTTTTTATTCCAAAAAACGTTTTTTTAATTTTTTTAAATTTTATTTTTCCTTTATTTTAATCTTTAAATTTTTAATTTTTTTTTAAATTTTTAGAAAAAAATTTTTAATTTATTTTTTTTTTTAAATTTTTATTTTTCTTTTATTTTACTTTTTTATTTTTTTTAAATTTAAAATTTTTTTTAAATTTTCTTATTTTTTTTAAATTTTTAAATTTTTAAATTTTTTTTTCAAATTTTTAACAATTTTTAAATTTTTTTAAAATTTTTATTTTTCTTTTATTTTACTTTTTTAATTTTTTTAAGTTTTAAATGTTTTTTTTTAATTTTCTTATAATTTTTTATTTTTTTTAAATTTTTTAATTTTTTTTAAATTTTTTTAAATTTTTTTAAAATTTTTAAAATTTTTTTAAAAGTTTAAATTTTTTTTCAAATTATTTGAAAATTTTTTAATTTATTTTTCTTATTTTTTTTTTAAATTTTTTAAAAAATTTTTTAAAAAAATTGTTTTAATTTTTTAACAATTTTGTAATTTTTTTTAAAATTTTTATTTAACTTTTTTTATTTTTTTTAAATTTTTTAAAAAAAAATTTTGAAATTTTTTTAAATTTTTTTTGAAAATATTTTTTTTAATTCTTTAAATTTTTTTAAAATTTTTATTTAATTTTTTTTATTTTCTTAATTTTTTTTAAAAAAAAATTGAAAATTTTTTAAAATTTTTAAAATTTTTAAAATTTTTTTTTTAATTTTTTTATATTTTTTATTTAATTTTTTAAAATTTTATTTAATTTTTAAAATTTTTTTATAAATTTTTTTGAAATTTAAAAATTTTTTGAAAATTTTTTAATATTTTTTAAAATTTTTTTTAAATTTTTTTGAAAATATTTTTTTTAATTCTTTCAATTTTTTTTAAATTTTTATTTAATTTTTTTTAAAAAAAAATTGAAAATTTTTTAAAATTTTTTAAAATTTTTTAAAATTTTAAAAATTTTTTTTTTTAATTTTTTTATATTTTTTATTTAATTTTTTAAAATTTTTATTAATTTTTAAAATTTTTTTATAAATTTTTTTGAAATTTAAAAATTTTTTGAAAATTTTTTAATATTTTTTAAATTTTTTTTAAATTTTTATTTAATTTTTTTAAATTTTTATTTCATTTTTTATTTTTTTTTATAATTTTTTTTTAAATTTAAAATTTTTTTGAAATTTTTTTAAAATTTTTTTGAAAATTTTTTAAAATTTTTGAATATTTAAAAATTTTTTGAAAATTTAAAATTTTTTTTTTTAATTCTTTTATATTTTTTATTTTTTTTAATTTTTATTTAATTTTTTAAATTTTTTTAAAATTTAAATTTTTTTTTATTTTTTTTAAATTTTTTATATTTTTTAAATTTAAAAAAAATTTCTTTATTTTTTATTTTTTTAAATTTTTTTAAATTTTTTTGAAAATTTTTAAAATTTTTTGAAAATATTTTTTTTAATTCTTTAAATTTTTTTTTAAATTTTTAATTTTTTAAAAAAAAATTTTGAAATTTTTAAAAAAATTTTTTTGAAAATATTTTTTTAATTCTTTAAATTTTTTTTTAATTTTTATTTAATTTTTTTTATTTTCTTAATTTTTTTAAAAAAAAATTTGAAAATTTTTTAAAATTTTTTTGAAAATTTTTTAAAATTTTTATTTAATTTTTTAATTTTTTTAATAATTTTTTTTTAAATTTAAAATTTTTTGAAATTTTTTTAAATTTTTTTGAAAATTTGTTAAAATTTTTTGAATATTCAAAAATTTTTTGAAAATTTAAAATTTTTGTTTTTAATTCTTTTATATTTTTTATTTTTTTAATTTTTATTTAATTTTTTAAATTTTTTTAAAATTTAAATTTTTTTTTTATTTTTTTTTAAATTTTTTTATATTTTTTAAATTTAAAAAAAATTTCTTTATTTTTTATTTTTTTTAATTTTTTTAAATTTTTTTGAAAATTTTTTAAAAATTTTTGAAAATATTTTTTTTAATTCTTTAAATTTTTTTTTAAATTTTTATTTATTTTTTTTTATTTTTTAATTTTTTTAAAAAAAAAAATTGAAATTTTTTAAAAAAAATTTGAAAATTTTTTTAAATTTTTTTGAAAATTTTTTTATATTTTTTATTTAATTTTTTTAAAATTTGTATTTAATTTTTTAAATTTTTTTTATAATTTTTTTTTAAATTTAAAATTTTTTAAAATTTTTTTTTAATTTTTTACAAAAAATTTTTTAATTTTGTTTATATTTTTAAAATTAAAAAAAAAATTTAAATCTAAATTTTTTTTCAATTTTCTTTACTTTAATTTTTTTTTTAATTTAAAAAAAATTTAATTTTTTTAAAATTATTTCTTTTTATTCCAAAAAACGTTTTTTTAATTTTTTTAAATTTTATTTTTCCTTTATTTTAATCTTTAAATTTTTAATTTTTTTTTAAATTTTTAGAAAAAAATTTTTAATTTATTTATTTTTTTTAAATTTTTATTATTCTTTTATTTTACTTTTTTATTTTTTTTAAATTTTAAATTTTTTTTAAAATTTTCTAATTTTTTTAAATTTTTTAATTTTTTTTAAATTTTTTTAAATTTTTTAAAATTTTTAAATTTTTTTAAAAGTTTAAATTTTTTTTCAAATTATTTGAAATTTTTTTAATTTATTTTTTTTATTTTTTTTTTTAAATTTTTTTTAATTTTTTTATATTTTTATTTAATTTTTTTTAAATTTCTATTTAATTTTTAAAATTTTTTATAAATTTTTTTGATATTTAAAAATTTTTTGAAAATTTTTTAATATTTTTTAATTTTTTTTTTAAATTTTTATTTAATTTTTTAAATTTTTTTATAATTTTTTTAAATTTAAAAATTTTAAAAAATTTTTTTAAAATTTTTTTGAAAATTTTTTTAAATTTTTTTTACATTTTTTTTAAATTTTTTATTTAATTTTTTGGAAAATTTAAAATTTTTTTGAATATTTAAAAATTTTTTGAAAATTTAAAAAATTTTTTTTAATTTTTTTATATTTTTTATTTATTTTAATTTTTATTTAATTTTTTAAATTTTTTTAAAATTTAAAATTTTTTTTTATTTTTTTTTAATTTTTTACAAATTTTTTAAAATTTTTTTTATATTTTTTAAATTTAAAAAAAATTTTCTTTATTTTTTATTTTATTTTAATTTTTAAAAAATTTTATTTATTTTTGTTTTAAATTATTATTTTTTTTTTAATTTTAATTTGTTTATTTTTTTTTTAATTTCTTTTATTTTTCTTTTAAATTGTTGTATATTTTTTTTTATTTTAATTTTTTTTTATATTTTAAAATTTTTTTACTTTAATTTTTTTTATTTTTTTTAAATTTTTTTAAAATTTTTTTTAAAATTTTTTAAAATTTTTTTTAAAATTTTTTAAAATTTTTTTTCAAAATTTTTTAAAATTTTTTTTCAAAATTTTTTAAAATTTTTTTTTAAAAAAATTGTTTTAATTTTTTTAACAATTTAAAATTTTTTTAAAATTTTTATTTTTCTTTTATTTTACTTTTTTAATTTTTTTAAATTTTAAATTTTTTTTAATTTTCTTATAATTTTTTTTATTTTTTTTAAATATTTTAATTTTTTTTAAATTTTTTTAAAAGTTTAAATTTTTTTCAAATTATTTGAAATTTTTTTAATTTATTTTTTTTATTTTTTTTTTAAATTTTTTAAAAATTTTTTTTAAAAAATTGTTTTAATTTTTTAACAATTTTGTAATTTTTTTTAAATTTTTATTTAACTTTTTTTTATTTTTTTTTAATTTTTTAAAAAAAAATTTTGAAATTTTTTTAAAATTTTTTTAAAATTTTTTTTAAAAATTTTTTTTAAATTTTTTTAAAATTTTTTTTAAAAAATTTTTAAAAAATTTTTTTAAAAAAATTGTTTTAATTTTTTAACAATTTTAAAATTTTTTTTTTAATTTTTATTTTTTTTTTTATTTTACTTTTTTAATTTTTTTAAATTTTAAATTTTTTTTAATTTTCTTATAATTTTTTTATTTTTTTTAATTTTTTAATTTTTTTTAAATTTTTTTGAAATTTTTATTTAATTTTAAAAATTTTTTAAAATTTTTAAAATTTTTTTAAAAGTTTAAATTTTTTTTTCAAATTATTTGAAATTTTTTTAATTTAATTTTTTAATTTTTTTTTTAAATTTTTTAAATTTTTTTTTAAAAAAATTGTTTTAATTTTTTTAACAATTTTAAAATTTTTTTTTTTAATTTTTATTTTTCTTTTATTTTACTTTTTTAATTTTTTTAAATTGAAATTTTTTTTTAATTTTCTTATAATTTTTTTATTTTTTTTTAATTTTTTAAAAAAAAATTTTGAAATTTTTAAAAAATTTTTTTGAAAATATTTTTTTTAATTCTTTAAATTTTTTTTTAAATTTTTATTTAATTTTTTTTATTTTCTTAATTTTTTTAAAAAAAAATTTGAAAATTTTTTAAAATTTTTTTTAAAATTTTTTAAATTTTTTAAAATTTTTTTTTTAATTTTTTTATATTTTTTATTTAATTTTTTTAAAATTTTTATTTAATTTTTAAATTTTTTTTATAAATTTTTTTGAAATTTAAAAATTTTTTGAAAATTTTTTAATATTTTTTAAAATTTTTTTTAAATTTTTATTTAATTTTTTAATTTTTTTTATAATTTTTTTTTAAATTTAAAATTTTTTTGAAATTTTTTTAAATTTTTTTGAAAATTTTTTAAAATTTTTTGAATATTTAAAAATTTTTTGAAAATTTAAAATTTTTGTTTTTAATTCTTTTATATTTTTTATTTTTTTAATTTTTATTTAATTTTTTAAATTTTTTTAAAATTTAAATTTTTTTTTATTTTTTTTAAATTTTTTTATATTTTTTAAATTTAAAAAAATTTCTTTATTTTTTATTTTTTTTTATTTTTTTAATTTTTTTAAAAAAAAATTGAAATTTTTTAAAAAAAAATTTGAAAATTTTTTAAAATTTTTTTGAAATTTTTTTTAAATTTTTTGAAAATTTTTAAAAATTTTTTTTTTAATTTTCTTTATAAATTTTTTTGAAATTTAAAATTTTTTTGAAAATTTTTTAATATTTTTTAAATTTTTTTTAAAATTTTTATTTAATTTTTTAAATTTTTTTATAATTTTTTTTTTAAATTTAAAAATTTTTTTAAATTTTTTTGAAAATTTTTTTAAATTTTTTTGAAAATTTTTTTATATTTTTTATTTAATTTTTTAAATTTTTTTTATAATTTTTTTTAAATTTAAAATTTTTTAAAATTTTTTTTTAATTTTTTACAAAAATTTTTTTAATTTTGTTTATATTTTTAAAATTTAAAAAAAATTTTAAATCTAAATTTTTTTTCAATTTTCTTTACTTTAATTTTTTTTTAAATTTAAAAAAAATTTAATTTTTTTAAAATTATTTCTTTTTATTCCAAAAAACGTTTTTTTAATTTTTTTAAATTTTATTTTTCCTTTATTTTAATCTTTAAATTTTTAATTTTTTTTTAAATTTTTAGAAAAAAATTTTTAATTTATTTATTTTTTTTAAATTTTTATTATTCTTTTATTTTACTTTTTTATTTTTTTTAAATTTTAAATTTTTTTTTTAAATTTTCTAATTTTTTTAAAATTTTTTAAATTTTTAAAATTTTTTTTCAAATTTTTAAGAATTTTTAAATTTTTTTAAAATTTTTATTTTTCTTTTATTTTACTTTTTTTAATTTTTTTTAGTTTTAAATGTTTTTTTTAATTTTCTTATAATTTTTTTATTTTTTTTAAATTTTTTAATTTTTTTTAAATTTTTTAAAATTTTTTTAAAATTTTTAAAATTTTTTTAAAAGTTTAAATTTTTTTTTCAAATTATTTGAAATTTTTTTAATTTATTTTTTTAAATTTTTTAAAATCTTTTTTAAAAAAATTGTTTTAATTTTTTAACAATTTTGTAATTTTTTTAAAAATTTTATTTAACTTTTTTTTATTTTTTTTAAATTTTTAAAAAAAAAAATTTGAAATTTTTTAAAATTTTTTTTGAAAATATTTTTTTTAATTCTTTAAATTTTTTTAAAAAATTTTATTTATTTTTTTTTATTTTTTTAATTTTTTTAAAAAAAAATTTGAAAATTTTTTTAAATTTTTTTGAAAATTTCTTTAAATTTTTTTTAAATTTTTTTGAAAATTTCTTTAAATTTTTTGAAATTTTTTTAAAATTTTTTTTTAATTTTTTTTATATTTTTTATTTAATTTTTTTTAAATTTCTATTTAATTTTTAAAATTTTTTTATAAATTTTTTTGATATTTAAAAATTTTTTGAAAATTTTTTAATATTTTTTAAATTTTTTTTTAAATTTTTATTTAATTTTTTAAATTTTTTTATAATTTTTTTTAAATTTAAAAATTTTTTAAAATTTTTTTAAAATTTTTTTGAAAATTTTTTTAAATTTTTTTTACATTTTTTTTAAATTTTTTATTTAATTTTTTGGAAAATTTAAAAATTTTTTGAATATTTAAAAATTTTTTGAAAATTTAAAAATTTTTTTTAATTCTTTTATATTTTTTATTTATTTTAATTTTTATTTAATTTTTTAAATTTTTTTAAAATTTAAAATTTTTTTTTATTTTTTTTTAATTTTTTACAAATTTTTTAAATTTTTTTTTATATTTTTTAAATTTAAAAAAAATTTTCTTTATTTTTTATTTTATTTTAATTTTTAAAAAATTTTATTTATTTTTGTTTTAAATTATTATTTTTTTTTTAATTTTAATTTGTTTATTTTTTTTTAATTTCTTTTATTTTTCTTTTAAATTGTTGTATATTTTTTTTTATTTTAATTTTTTTTTATATTTAAAAATTTTTTTACTTTAATTTTTTTTTATTTTTTTTTAAATTTTTTTAAAATTTTTTTTAAAATTTTTTAAAATTTTTTTTAAAATTTTTTAAAATTTTTTTTCAAAATTTTTTAAATTTTTTTTTAAAAAAATTGTTTTAATTTTTTTAACAATTTTAAATTTTTTTTAAAATTTTTATTTTCTTTTATTTTACTTTTTTAATTTTTTTAAATTTTAAATTTTTTTTAATTTTCTTATAATTTTTTTATTTTTTTTAAATATTTTAATTTTTTTAAAATTTTTTTAAAATTTTTAAAATTTTTTTAAAAGTTTAAATTTTTTTCAAATTATTTGAAATTTTTTTAATTTATTTTTTTTATTTTTTTTTAAATTTTTTAAAAATTTTTTAAAAAAAATTGTTTTAATTTTTTAACAATTTTGTAATTTTTTTAAATTTTTATTTAACTTTTTTTATTTTTTTTTAATTTTTTAAAAAAAAATTTTGAAATTTTTTTTAAATTTTTTTTAAAATTTTTTTTAAAAAATTTTTAAAAATTTTTTTTAAAAAAATTGTTTTAATTTTTGTAACAATTTTAAAATTTTTTTTTTTAATTTTTATTTTTCTTTTATTTTACTTTTTTAATTTTTTTAAATTTTAAATTTTTTTTAATTTTCTTATAATTTTTTATTTTTTTTAAATTTTTTAATTTTTTTAAAATTTTTTTGAAATTTTTATTTAATTTTAAAAATTTTTAAAATTTTTTTAAATTTTTTTAAAATTTTTAAAATTTTTTTAAAAGTTTAAATTTTTTTTAAATTATTTGAAATTTTTTTAATTTATTTTTTTAATTTTTTTTTTAAATTTTTTTAAAAATTTTTTTAAAAAATTGTTTTAATTTTTTAACAATTTTGTAATTTTTTTAAATTTTTATTTTTCTTTTATTTTTTGAAAATTTTTTTAAATTTTTTTAAAATTTTTTTTATATTTTTTATTTAATTTTTTTTAAATTTGTATTTAATTTTTTAAATTTTTTTTATAAATTTTTTTTTAAATTTAAATTTTTTTTGATAATTTTATAACAATTTTTTTTAAATTTTTTTATATTTTTTAATTTTTTTTAATTTTTATTTAATTTTTAAAATTTTTTTGAAATTTAAAAATTTTTTTTTTAATTTTTTACAAATTTTTTTAAAATTTTTTTATATTTTTTATTTAATTTTTTTTTTAATTTTTATTTAATTTTTAAACAAATTTTATAATTTTTTTTTAAATTTAAAATTTTTTAAAATTTTTTTTTAATTTTTTACAAAAAAATTTTTAATTTTGTTTATATTTTTAAAATTTAAAAAAAAATTTAAATCTAAATTTTTTTTCAATTTTCTTTACTTTAATTTCTTTTTTAAATTTAAAAAAAATTTAATTTTTTTAAAATTATTTCTTTTTATTCCAAAAAACGTTTTTTTAATTTTTTTAAATTTTATTTTTCCTTTATTTTAATCTTTAAATTTTTAATTTTTTTTTAAATTTTTAGAAAAAAATTTTTAATTTATTTATTTTTTTTTAATTTTTATTTTTCTTTTATTTTACATTTTTATTTTTTTAAAATTTTAAATTTTTTTTTAAATTTTCTTATTTTTTTAAAATTTTTTAAATTTTTAAAATTTTGTAATTTTTTTTAAATTTTTATTTTTCTTTTATTTTACTTTTTTAATTTTTTTAAATTTTAAATTTTTTTTTAAATTTTCTTATTTTTTTAAATTTTTTTATTTTTTTTAATTTTTTAAAATTTTTTTGAAATTTTTTTAAAATTTTTTGAAAATATTTTAAAATTTTTTTTTTAATTTTTTTTATTTTTTATTTATTTTTTTTTTAAATTTTTATTTAATTTTTTAAATTTTTTTATAAATTTTTTTTAAATTTAAAAATTTTTTGAAATTTTTAAAAATTTTTTTTTATATTTTTTATTTAATTTTTTTTAAATTTGTATTTAATTTTTTAAATTTTATTTATAAATTTTTTTTAAATTTAAATTTTTTTTGATAATTTTATAAAAAATTTTTTTAATTTTTTTTAATTTTTATTTAATTTTTAAAATTTTTTTGAAACTTAAAATTTTTTTTTTAATTTTTTACAAATTTTTTTAAAATTTTTTTATATTTTTTTATTTTAAAAAAAATTTCTTTATTTTTTATTTTTATTAATTTTAACAAAAATTTTATTTATTTTTGTTTTAAATTATTATTTTTTTTAATTTTTAATTGTTTATTTTTTTTAATTTCTTTTATTTTTCTTTTAAATTTTTGTATATTTTTTTTTTATTTTAAATTTTTTTATATTTTAAAATTTTTCTACTTTGATTTTCTTTATTTTTTTAAAAAAAAATTTAAAAAATTTTTAAAATTTTTTTGAAAATTTGAAATTTTTTTTATATTTTTTAAAAAATTTGTTTTAATTTTTCAACAATTTTTAAATTTTTTTAAAATTTTTATTATTCTTTTATTTCACTTTTTTAATTTTTTTAAATTTTGAATTTTTTTTTTTTATTTTCTTATAATTTTTTTATGTTTTTTAAATTTTTTAATTTTTTTAAATTTTTTTGAAATTTTTATTTAATTTTAAAAAATTTTTAAATTTTTTTAAATTTTTTTAAAATTTTTAAAATTTTTTTAAAAGTTTAAATTTTTTTTCAAATTATTTGAAATTTTTTTAATTTATTCTTTTAATTTTTTTTTTTAAATTCTTTAAAAAATTTTTTAAAAAAATTGTTTTAATTTTTTAACAATTTTGTAATTTTTTTTTAATTTTTATTTAACTTTTTTTTATTTTTTTTTAATTTTTTAAAAAAAAATTTTGAAATTTTTTTAAAATTTTTTTGAAAATATTTTTTTTAATTCTTTAAATTTTTTTAAAATTTTTATTTAATTTTTTTTATTTTCTTAATTTTTTTTAAAAAAAAATTGAAAATTTTTTAAAATTTTTTAAAATTTTTAAAATTTTTTTTTTTAATTTTTTTATATTTTTTATTTAATTTTTTTAAAATTTTTATTTAATTTTTAAAATTTTTTTATAAATTTTTTTGAAATTTAA
The DNA here is from genome assembly GCF_050908995.1 of Andrena cerasifolii. Taxonomy (NCBI): domain Eukaryota; kingdom Metazoa; phylum Arthropoda; class Insecta; order Hymenoptera; family Andrenidae; genus Andrena; species Andrena cerasifolii. The sequence goes on from NW_027485675.1 coordinate 10,567, forward strand.
AAATTTTTTGAAAATTTTTTAATATTTTTTAAAATTTTTTTTAAATTTTTATTTAATTTTTTTTTAAATTTTTATTTCATTTTTTATTTTTTTTTATAATTTTTTTTTAAATTTAAAATTTTTTTGAAATTTTTTTAAAATTTTTTTGAAAATTTTTTAAAATTTTTTGAATATTTAAAAATTTTTTGAAAATTTAAAATTTTTTTTTTAATTCTTTTATATTTTTTATTTTTTTTAATTTTTATTTAATTTTTTAAATTTTTTTAAAATTTAAAATTTTTTTTTATTTTTTTTAAATTTTTTTATATTTTTTAAATTTAAAAAAAATTTCTTTATTTTTTATTTTTTTAAATTTTTTTAAATTTTTTTGAAAATTTTTAAAAATTTTTTGAAAATATTTTTTTTAATTCTTTAAATTTTTTTTAAATTTTTATTTAATTTTTTTTATTTTTTTAATTTTTTTAAAAAAAAATTTGAAAATTTTTAAAAAAAAATTTGAAAATTTTTAAAAAAAAATTTGAAAATTTTTAAAAAAAAATTTGAAAATTTTTAAAAAAAAATTTGAAAATTTTTTAAAATTTTTTTGAAATTTTTTTTAAATTTTTTGAAATTTTTTAAAAATTTTTTTTATAAATTTTTTTGAAATTTAAAATTTTTTTGAAAATTTTTTAATATTTTTTAAAAATTTTTTAAAATTTTTATTTAATTTTTTAAATTTTTTTATAATTTTTTTTAAATTTAAAATTTTTTAAATTTTTTTTTTAATTTTTTACAAAAAAATTTTTTAATTTTGTTTATATTTTTAAAATTTAAAAAAATTTAAATCTAAATTTTTTTTCAATTTTCTTTACTTTAATTTTTTTTTAAATTTAAAAAAATTTAATTTTTTTAAAATTATTTCTTTTTATTCCAAAAAACGTTTTTTTTAATTTTTTTAAATTTTATTTTTCCTTTATTTTAATCTTTAAATTTTTAATTTTTTTTTAAATTTTTAGAAAAAAATTTTTAATTTATTTATTTTTTTTAAATTTTTATTATTCTTTTATTTTACTTTTTTATTTTTTTTAAAATTTAAATTTTTTTTAAAATTTTCTAATTTTTTTTAAATTTTTTAAATTTTTTAAATTTTTTTTCAAATTTTTGACAATTTTTAAATTTTTTTAAAATTTTTATTTTTCTTTTATTTTACTTTTTTAATTTTTTAAGTTTTAAATGTTTTTTTTTAATTTTCTTATAATTTTTTATTTTTTTTAAATTTTTTAATTTTTTTAAATTTTATAATTTTTTTTTAAATTTTTTTAAATTTTTTTAAAATTTTTAAATTTTTTTTAAAAGTTTAAATTTTTTTTTCAAATTATTTGAAATTTTTTTAATTTATTTTTTTTATTTTTTTTTTTTTAATTTTTTTTTAATTTTTTTTATATTTTTTATTTAATTTTTTTTAAATTTCTATTTAATTTTTTAAAATTTTTTTATAAATTTTTTTGATATTTAAAAATTTTTTGAAAATTTTTTAATATTTTTTAAATTTTTTTTTAAATTTTTATTTAATTTTTTAAATTTTTTTATAATTTTTTTTAAATTTAAAAATTTTTAAAATTTTTTTAAAATTTTTTTGAAAATTTTTTTAAATTTTTTTACATTTTTTTTTAAATTTTTTATTTAATTTTTTGGAAAATTTAAAATTTTTTTGAATATTTAAAATTTTTTTGAAAATTTAAAAATTTTTTTTTTAATTTTTTTATATTTTTATTTATTTTAATTTTATTTAATTTTTTAAATTTTTTTAAAATTTAAAATTTTTTTTTATTTTTTTTAATTTTTTACAAATTTTTTAAAATTTTTTTTATATTTTTTAAATTTAAAAAAAATTTTCTTTATTTTTTATTTTATTTTAATTTTTAAAAAATTTTATTTATTTTTGTTTTAAATTATTATTTTTTTTTTAATTTTAATTTGTTTATTTTTTTTTAATTTCTTTTATTTTTCTTTTAAATTGTTGTATATTTTTTTTTATTTTAATTTTTTTTTATATTTTAAAATTTTTTTACTTTAATTTTTTTTATTTTTTTTAAATTTTTTTAAAATTTTTTTTAAAATTTTTTAAAATTTTTTTTAAAATTTTTTAAAATTTTTTTTCAAAATTTTTTAAAATTTTTTTTTAAAAAAATTGTTTTAATTTTTTTAACAATTTTAAATTTTTTTTTTAAATTTTTATTTTTCTTTTATTTTACTTTTTTAATTTTTTTAAATTTTAATTTTTTTTTAATTTTCTTATAATTTTTTTATTTTTTTTAAATATTTTAATTTTTTTAAAATTTTTTAAAAATTTTTTAAATTTTTTTGAAATTTAAAATTTTTTTTTTTAATTTTTTACAAATTTTTTTAAAATTTTTTTAAAAAAATTGTTTTAATTTTTTAACAATTTTAAAATTTTTTTTTTAAATTTTTATTTTTCTTTTATTTTACTTTTTTAATTTTTTTAAATTTTAATTTTTTTTTAATTTTCTTATAATTTTTTTATTTTTTTTAAATATTTTAATTTTTTTAAAATTTTTTAAAAATTTTTAAAATTTTTTTGAAATTTAAAATTTTTTTTTTTAATTTTTTACAAATTTTTTTAAAATTTTTTTATATTTTTTATTTAATTTTTTTTAATTTTTATTTAATTTTTAAAAAAATTTTATAATTTTTTTTTAAATTTAAAATTTTTTAAAATTTTTTTTTAATTTTTTAAAAAAAAAATTTGAAATTTTATTAAATTTTTTTTAAAATTTTTTTTAAAAAATTTTTAAAAAATTTTTTTAAAAAAATTGTTTTAATTTTTTTAACAATTTTAAAAATTTTTTTTTTAATTTTTATTTTTCTTTTATTTTACTTTTTTAATTTTTTTAAATTGAAATTTTTTTTTAATTTTCTTATAATTTTTTTATTTTTTTTTAATTTTTTAAAAAAAAATTTTGAAATTTTTAAAAAATTTTTTTGAAAATATTTTTTTTAATTCTTTAAATTTTTTTTTAAATTTTTATTTAATTTTTTTTATTTTCTTAATTTTTTTAAAAAAAAATTTGAAAATTTTTTAAAATTTTTTTGAAAATTTTTTAAATTTTTTAAAATTTTTTTTTTAATTTTTTTATATTTTTTATTTAATTTTTTTTAAATTCTTATTTAATTTTTAAAATTTTTTTATAAATTTTTTTGAAATTTAAAAATTTTTTGAAAATTTTTTAATATTTTTTAAAATTTTTTTTAAATTTTTATTTAATTTTTTAATTTTTTTAATAATTTTTTTTAAATTTAAAATTTTTTTGAAATTTTTTTAAATTTTTTTGAAAATTTGTTAAAATTTTTTGAATATTTAAAAATTTTTTGAAAATTTAAAATTTTTGTTTTTAATTCTTTTATATTTTTTATTTTTTTAATTTTTATTTAATTTTTTAAATTTTTTTAAAATTTAAATTTTTTTTTTATTTTTTTTAAATTTTTTTATATTTTTTAAATTTAAAAAAAAATTCTTTATTTTTTATTTTTTTTAATTTTTTTAAATTTTTTTGAAAATTTTTTAAAAATTTTTGAAAATATTTTTTTTAATTCTTTAAATTCTTTTTTAAATTTTTATTTATTTTTTTTTATTTTTTTAATTTTTTTAAAAAAAAATTGAAATTTTTTAAAAAAAAATTTGAAAATTTTTTTAAATTTTTTTGAAAATTTTTTTATATTTTTTATTTAATTTTTTTAAAATTTGTATTTAATTTTTTAAATTTTTTTTATAATTTTTTTTTAAATTTAAAATTTTTTAAAATTTTTTTTTAATTTTTTACAAAAAATTTTTTAATTTTGTTTATATTTTTAAAATTAAAAAAATTTAAATCTAAATTTTTTTTCAATTTTCTTTACTTTAATTTTTTTTTAAATTTAAAAAAAAATTAATTTTTTTAAAATTATTTCTTTTTATTCCAAAAAACGTTTTTTTAATTTTATTAAATTTTATTTTTCCTTTATTTTAATCTTTAAATTTTTAATTTTTTTTTAAATTTTTAGAAAAAAATTTTTAATTTATTTATTTTTTTTAAATTTTTATTATTCTTTTATTTTACTTTTTTATTTTTTTTAAATTTTAAATTTTTTTTAAAATTTTCTAATTTTTTTTAAATTTTTTAAATTTTTTAAATTTTTTTTCAAATTTTTAACAATTTTTAAATTTTTTTAAAATTTTTATTTTTCTTTTATTTTACTTTTTTAATTTTTTAAGTTTTAAATGCTTTTTTTTAATTTTCTTATAATTTTTTTATTTTTTTTAAATTTTTTAATTTTTTTTAAATTTTTTTAAATTTTTTTAAAATTTTTAAAATTTTTTTAAAAGTTTAAATTTTTTTTCAAATTATTTGAAATTTTTTTAATTTATTTTTTTTCTTTTTTTTTTTAAAATTTTTTTTAATTTTTTTTATATTTTTTATTTAATTTTTTTTAAATTTCTATTTAATTTTTAAAATTTTTTTATAATTTTTTTTAAATTTAAAAATTTTTAAAAATTTTTTTAAAATTTTTTTGAAAATTTTTTTAAATTTTTTTTACATTTTTTTAAATTTTTTATTTAATTTTTTGGAAAATTTAAAATTTTTTTGAATATTTAAAATTTTTTTGAAAATTTAAAAAATTTTTTTTTAATTTTTTTATATTTTTTATTTATTTTAATTTTTATTTAATTTTTAAATTTTTTAAAATTTAAAATTTTTTTTATTTTTTTTTAATTTTTTACAAATTTTTTAAATTTTTTTTATATTTTTTAAATAAATTTAAAAAAAATTTTCTTTATTTTTTATTTTATTTTAATTTTTAAAAAATTTTATTTATTTTTGTTTTAAATTATTATTTTTTTTTTAATTTTAATTTGTTTATTTTTTTTTTAATTTCTTTTATTTTTCTTTTAAATTGTTGTATATTTTTTTTTATTTTAATTTTTTTTTATATTTTAAAATTTTTTTACTTTAATTTTTTTTATTTTTTTAAATTTTTTTAAAATTTTTTTTAAAATTTTTTAAAATTTTTTTTAAAATTTTTTAAAATTTTTTTGAAAATTTTTTAAATTTTTTAAAATTTTTTTTTTAATTTTTTTATATTTTTTATTTAATTTTTTTTAAATTCTTATTTAATTTTTAAAATTTTTTTATAAATTTTTTTGAAATTTAAAAATTTTTTGAAAATTTTTTAATATTTTTTAAAATTTTTTTTAAATTTTTATTTAATTTTTTAATTTTTTTAATAATTTTTTTTAAATTTAAAATTTTTTTGAAATTTTTTTAAATTTTTTTGAAAATTTGTTAAAATTTTTTGAATATTTAAAAATTTTTTGAAAATTTAAAATTTTTGTTTTTAATTCTTTTATATTTTTTATTTTTTTAATTTTTATTTAATTTTTTAAATTTTTTTAAAATTTAAATTTTTTTTTTATTTTTTTTAAATTTTTTTATATTTTTTAAATTTAAAAAAAAATTCTTTATTTTTTATTTTTTTTAATTTTTTTAAATTTTTTTGAAAATTTTTTAAAAATTTTTGAAAATATTTTTTTTAATTCTTTAAATTCTTTTTTAAATTTTTATTTATTTTTTTTTATTTTTTTAATTTTTTTAAAAAAAAATTGAAATTTTTTAAAAAAAAATTTGAAAATTTTTTTAAATTTTTTTGAAAATTTTTTTATATTTTTTATTTAATTTTTTTAAAATTTGTATTTAATTTTTTAAATTTTTTTTATAATTTTTTTTTAAATTTAAAATTTTTTAAAATTTTTTTTTAATTTTTTACAAAAAATTTTTTAATTTTGTTTATATTTTTAAAATTAAAAAAATTTAAATCTAAATTTTTTTTCAATTTTCTTTACTTTAATTTTTTTTTAAATTTAAAAAAAAATTAATTTTTTTAAAATTATTTCTTTTTATTCCAAAAAACGTTTTTTTAATTTTATTAAATTTTATTTTTCCTTTATTTTAATCTTTAAATTTTTAATTTTTTTTTAAATTTTTAGAAAAAAATTTTTAATTTATTTATTTTTTTTAAATTTTTATTATTCTTTTATTTTACTTTTTTATTTTTTTTAAATTTTAAATTTTTTTTAAAATTTTCTAATTTTTTTTAAATTTTTTAAATTTTTTAAATTTTTTTTCAAATTTTTAACAATTTTTAAATTTTTTTAAAATTTTTATTTTTCTTTTATTTTACTTTTTTAATTTTTTAAGTTTTAAATGCTTTTTTTTAATTTTCTTATAATTTTTTTATTTTTTTTAAATTTTTTAATTTTTTTTAAATTTTTTTAAATTTTTTTAAAATTTTTAAAATTTTTTTAAAAGTTTAAATTTTTTTTCAAATTATTTGAAATTTTTTTAATTTATTTTTTTTCTTTTTTTTTTTAAAATTTTTTTTTAATTTTTTTTATATTTTTTATTTAATTTTTTTTAAATTTCTATTTAATTTTTAAAATTTTTTTATAATTTTTTTTAAATTTAAAAATTTTTAAAAATTTTTTTAAAATTTTTTTGAAAATTTTTTTAAATTTTTTTTACATTTTTTTTAAATTTTTTATTTAATTTTTTGGAAAATTTAAAATTTTTTTGAATATTTAAAATTTTTTTGAAAATTTAAAAAATTTTTTTTTAATTTTTTTATATTTTTTATTTATTTTAATTTTTATTTAATTTTTTAAATTTTTTTAAAATTTAAAATTTTTTTTTATTTTTTTTTAATTTTTTACAAATTTTTTAAATTTTTTTTTATATTTTTTAAATTTAAAAAAAATTTTCTTTATTTTTTATTTTATTTTAATTTTTAAAAAATTTTATTTATTTTTGTTTTAAATTATTATTTTTTTTTTAATTTTAATTTGTTTATTTTTTTTTTAATTTCTTTTATTTTTCTTTTAAATTGTTGTATATTTTTTTTTATTTTAAATTTTTTTTATATTTTAAAATTTTTTTACTTTAATTTTTTTTATTTTTTTAAATTTTTTTAAAATTTTTTTTAAAATTTTTTAAAATTTTTTTTAAAATTTTTTAAAATTTTTTTTCAAAATTTTTTAAAATTTTTTTTCAAAATTTTTTAAAATTTTTTTTTAAAAAAATTGTTTTAATTTTTTTAACAATTTTAAATTTTTTTTAAAATTTTTATTTTTCTTTTATTTTACTTTTTTAATTTTTTTAAATTTTAAATTTTTTTTTAAATTTTCTTATTTTTTTAAAATTTTTTAAATTTTTAAAATTTTGTAATTTTTTTTAAATTTTTATTTTTCTTTTATTTTACTTTTTTAATTTTTTTAAATTTTAAATTTTTTTTTAAATTTTCTTATTTTTTAAAATTTTTTTATTTTTTTTAATTTTTTTAAATTTTTTTGAAAATTTTTTAAAATTTTTTGAAAATATTTTAAAATTTTTTTTTTAATTTTTTTTATTTTTTATTTATTTTTTTTTAAATTTTTATTTAATTTTTTAAATTTTTTATAAATTTTTTTTTAAATTTAAAAATTTTTTGAAATTTTTTAAAATTTTTTTTTATATTTTTTATTTAATTTTTTTTAAATTTGTATTTAATTTTTTAAATTTTATTTATAAATTTTTTTTAAATTTAAATTTTTTTTGATAATTTTATAAAAAATTTTTTTTAATTTTTTTTAATTTTTATTTAATTTTTAAAATTTTTTTGAAACTTAAAATTTTTTTTTTTAATTTTTTACAAATTTTTTTAAAATTTTTTTATATTTTTTTATTTTAAAAAAAATTTCTTTATTTTTTATTTTTATTAATTTTAACAAAAATTTTATTTATTTTTGTTTTAAATTATTATTTTTTTTAATTTTTAATTGTTTATTTTTTTTAATTTCTTTTATTTTTCTTTTAAATTTTTGTATATTTTTTTTTATTTTAAATTTTTTTATATTTTAAAATTTTTCTACTTTGATTTTCTTTATTTTTTTAAAAAAAAATTTAAAAAATTTTTAAAATTTTTTTGAAAATTTGTAAATTTTTTTATATTTTTTAAAAAATTTGTTTTAATTTTTCAACAATTTTTAAATTTTTTTAAATTTTTATTATTCTTTTATTTCACTTTTTTAATTTTTTAAAATTTTGAATGTTTTTTTTAATTTTCTTATAATTTTTTTATTTTTTTTAACTTTTTTAATTTTTTTTAATTTTTTTTAAATTTTTTTGAAGATTTTTTAAAATTTTTTGATAATTTTAAAAAAAAAATTTTTAAATTTTTTTATACTTTTTATTTAATTTTTTTTTAAATTTGTATTTAATTTTTTAAATTTTTTATAAATTTTTTTTAAATTTAAAATTTTTTTGAAAATTTTTTAAAATTTTTTGAAAATATTTGAAAATTTTTTTTAAAAATTTTTTATATTTTTTATTTATTTTTTTTTAATTTTTATTTAATTTTTTAATTTTTTTAAATTTTTTTGAAATTTAAAAATTTTTTGAAATTTTTTTAATATTTTTTAAAAATTTTTTAAAATTTTTATTTAATTTTTTTAATTTTTTTTTAAATTTTTTAAAATTTTTTTAAAAAAAAATTTGAAAATTTTTTGAAAATTTTTAAAAATTTTTTTGAAAATTTAAAATTTTTTTTTTTAATTTTTTAAAATTTTTTGAAAATTTAAAAAAAAAATTTTTTTAATTTTTTTATATTTTTTATTTAATTTTTTAAAAATTTTTGTTTAATTTTTTACATTTTTTAAAATTTTTTTGAAAATTTTTAAAATTTTTTTAAAATTTTTTTTAAATTTTTTTTAAAAAAATTGTTTTAATTTTTTAACAATTTTTTAAATTTCTTTTTAATTTTTATTTTTCTTTTACTTTACTTTTTTAATTTTTTAAATTTTAAATTTTTTTTAATTTTCTTATAATTTTTTTTTTAAATTTTTAAAATTTTAAAAATTTTTTTTTTAAATTTTTTATTTTTTTTTTTCAATTTTTTTAAAAAATTTTTATTTAATTTTTTAAAATTTAAAAATTTTTTTTTTTTTTTTATATTTTTATTTAACTTTTTTTATTTTTTTTAAATTTTAAATTTTTTTTTAAATTTTCTTATTTTTTTTTAAATTTTTAAAATTTTTTTTAAATTTTTATTTTTCTTTTATTTTACTTTTCTAATTTTTTTTAATTTTGAATGTTTTTTTTAATTTTCTTATAATTTTTTATTTTTTTTAAATTCTTTAATTTTTTGAAATTTTTATTTAATTTTAAAATTTTTTTTAATTTTTTTAAATTTTTTTAAATTTTTTTAAAATTTTTTAAAATTTTTTTAAAAGTTTAAATTTTTTTCAAATTATTTGAAATTTTTTTAATTTAGTATTTTTATTTTTTTTTTAATTTTTTAACAATTTTGTAATTTTTTTTAAATTTTTATTTTTCTTTTATTTTACTTTTTTAATTTTTTTAAATTTAAATTTTTTTTTTTAAATTTTCTTATTTTTTTCAAATTTTTTAAATTTTTAAAAAAATTTTTTTGAATTTTTAACAATTTTTAAATTTTTTTTTAAATTTGTGTTTTTCTTTTATTTTACTTTTTTAATTTTTTTAAATTTTAAATGTTTTTTTTTAATTTTCTTATAATTGTTTTATATTTTTTAAATTTTTTAATTTTTTTTAATTTTTTTGAAATTATTATTTAATTTAAATTTTTTTTTAATTTTTTTAAATTTTTTTAAAATTTTTAAAGTTTTTTAAAAGTTTAAACTTTTTTCAAAATATTTGAAATTTTTTTAATTTATTTTTTTTATTTTTATTTTTAAATTTTTTAAAATTTTTTTTTAAAAAATTGTTTTAATTTTTTAACAATTTTTTAAATTTCTTTTTAATTTTTATTTTTCTTTTACTTTACTTTTTTAATTTTTTAAATTTTAAATTTTTTTTAATTTTCTTATAATTTTTTTTTTAAATTTTTTAAATTTTAAAAATTTTTGTTTTAAATTTTTTTTTTTTTTTTTCAATTTTTTTAAAAAATTTTTATTTAATTTTTTAAAATTTAAAAATTTTTTGAAAATTTTTTTTATATTTTTATTTAACTTTTTTTATTTTTTTTAATTTTATTAAATATTTTTTTCAATTTTTTAAAAAAAAATTTAAATTTTTTTTAAATTATTTAAAAATTTTTAAATTATTTTAAAATTTTTTAAAAAATTTTTGCTTAAAAAAATTGTTTTAATTTTTTAACAATTTTAAAAAATTTTTTTTTTAATTTTTATTTTTCTTTTATTTTACTTTTTTAATTTTTTTAAATTTTAAATTTTTTTTAATTTTCTTATAATTTTTTTTTAAATTTTTTAAATTTTTTAAAATTTTTTTTAAAATTTTTTAATTTTTTTTTCAATTTTTTAAAAAAAAATTTTATTTAATTTTTGTTTTAAATTATTATTTTTTTTTAATTTTTAATTGTTTATTTTTTTTAATTTCTTTTATTTTTCTTTTAAATTTTTGTATATTTTTTTTTATTTTAAATTTTTTTATATTTTAAAATTTTTCTACTTTGATTTTCTTTATTTTTTTAAAAAAAATTTTTAAAAATTTTTAAAATTTTTTTGAAAATTTGAAAATTTTTTTATATTTTTTAAAAAATTTGTTTTAATTTTTCAACAATTTTTAAATTTTTTTAAAATTTTTATTATTCTTTTATTTCACTTTTTTAATTTTTTTAAATTTTGAATGTTTTTTTTAATTTTCTTATAATTTTTTTATTTTTTTTAAATTTTTTAATTTTTTAAAATTTTTTTGAAATTTTTATTTAATTTTAAAAAATTTTTAAATTTTTTTAAATTTTTTTAAAATTTTTAAAATTTTTTTAAAAGTTTAAATTTTTTTTTCAAATTATTTGAAATTTTTTTAATTTATTCTTTTAATTTTTTTTAAAATTCTTTAAAAAATTTTTTTAAAAAATTGTTTTAATTTTTTAACAATTTTGTAATTTTTTAAAATTTTTATTTTTCTTTTATTTTACTTTTTCAATTTTTTTAAATTTTAAATTTTTTTTTAAATTTTCTTATTTTTTTTAAATTTTTTAAATTTTTTACAATTTTTTTTTGAATTTTTAACAATTTTTAAATTTTTTTTTAAATTTGTATTTTTCTTTTATTTTACTCTTTTAATTTTTTTAAATTTTAAATGTTTTTTTTTTAATTTTCTTATAATTTTTTTATTTTTTTTAAAATTTTTTTGAAATTTTTATTTAATTTTTTTAAATTTTTTAAATTTTTAAAATTTTTTTTTAAAATTTTTAAATTTTTTTTTCAATTTTTTAAAAAAAAATTTATTTAATTTTTTAAAATTTAAAATTTTTTTTAAAATTTTTTTTATATTTTTATTTAACTTTTTTTATTTTTTTTAATTTTTTTAAATTTTTTTGAAAATTTTTTAAAATTTTTTGATAATATTTTTTTTAATTCTTTAAATTTTTTTTAAAATTTTTATTTAATTTTTTTTATTTTTTAATTTTTTTTAAAAAAAAATTGAAAATTTTTAAAAAAAAATTTGAAAATTTTTTAAAATTTTTTTAAAAATTTTTTCTTAAAAAAATTGTTTTAATTTTTTAACAATTTTTTAAATTTCTTTTTTATTTTTATTTTTCTTTTACTTTACTTTTTTAATTTTTTTAAATTTAATTTTTTTTTTAATTTTCTTATAATTTTTTTTTAAATTTTTTAAATTTTTAAAAAATTTTGTTTAAGTTTTTTAATTTTTTTTTTCAATTTTTTTAAAAAATTTTATTTAATTTTTTAAAATTTAAAAATTGAAAAAATTTTTTTTTTATATTTTTATTTAACTTTTTCTATTTTTTTTAATTTTTTTAAATTTTTTTGAAAATTTTTTAAAATTTTTTGAAAATATTTTTTTTAATTCTTTAAATTTTTTTTAAAATTTTTTATTTTTGTAATTTTTTTAAAAAAAAATTTGAAAATTTTTAAAAAAAAATTTGAAAATTTTTAAAAAAAAATTTGAAAATTTTTTTGAAATTTTTTTTAAATTTTTTGAAAATTTTTAAAAAATTTTTAAAAATTTTTTTTATATTTTTTATTTAATTTTTTTTTAATTTTTATTTAATTTTTTTAATTTTTTTATAAATTTTTTTGAAATTTATAAATTTTTTTGAAATTTAAAATTTTTTTAATATTTTTTAAAATTTTTTTCAAATTTTTTTTATATTTTTTATTTAATTTTTTTTAAATTTGTATTTAATTTTATAAATTTTTTTTATAAATTTTTTTTAAATTTAAATTTTTTTTGATAATTTTATAAAAATTTTTTTTTAATTTTTTTATATTTTTTAATTTTTTTTAATTTTTATTTAATTTTTAAATTTTTTTTGAAATTTAAAATTTTTTTTTTTTAATTTTTTACAAATTTTTTTTAAATTTTTTTATATTTTTTTATTTTAAAAAAAATTTCTTTATTTTTTATTTTTTTTAATTTTAACAAAAATTTTATTTATTTTTGTTTTAAATTATTATTTTTTTTAATTTTTAATTGTTTATTTTTTTAATTTCTTTTATTTTGCTTTTAAATTTTTGTATATTTTTTTTATTTTAAATTTTTTTATATTTTAAAATTTTTCTACTTTGATTTTCTTTATTTTTTTTAAAAAAAATTTAAAAAATTTTTAAAATTTTTTTGAAAATTTGTAAATTTTTTTATAATTTTTAAAAAATTTGTTTTAATTTTTCAACAATTTTTAAATTTTTTAAAATTTTTATTATTCTTTTATTTCACTTTTTTAATTTTTTAAAATTTTGAATGTTTTTTTTAATTTTCTTATAATTTTTTTTTTTTTAACTTTTTTAATTTTTTTTAATTTTTTTTAAATTTTTTTGAAGATTTTTTAAAATTTTTTGATAATTTTAAAAAAAAAATTTTTAAATTTTTTTATATTTTTTATTTAATTTTTTTTTAAATTTGTATTTAATTTTTTTAATTTTTTATAAATTTTTTTTTAAATTTAAAATTTTTTTGAAAATTTTTTAAAATTTTTTGAAAATATTTGAAAATTTTTTTTAAAATTTTTTTATATTTTTTATTTATTTTTTTTTTAATTTTTATTTAATTTTTTTAATTTTTTTTAAATTTTTTTGAAAATTTTTTAAAATTTTTTGAAAATATTTTTTTTAATTCTTTAAATTTTTTTTAAAATTTTTATTTAATTTTTTTTATTTTTTTAAAAAAAATTTGAAAATTTTTAAAAAAAAATTTGAAAATTTTTTAAAATTTTTTAAATTTTTTGAAAATTTTTTAAAATTTTTTTTTTAATTTTTTTTTATTTTTTATTTAATTTTTTTAAAATTTGTATTTAATTTTTTAAATTTTTTTTATAAATTTTTTTTAAATTTAAATTTTTTTGATAATTTTATAAAAAATTTTTTTAAATTTTTTTATATTTTTTAATTTTTTTAATTTTATTTAATTTTTAAAATTTTTTTGAAATTTAAATTTTTTTTTTAATTTTTTACAATTTCTTTTTAATTTTTTTATATTTTTTTATTTTAAAAAAAAATTCTTTATTTTTTATTTTTTTTAATTTTAACAAAAATTTTATTTATTTTTGTTTTAAATTATTATTTTTTTTTAATTTTTAATTGTTTATTTTTTTAATTTCTTTTATTTTTCTTTTAAATTTTTGTATATTTTTTTTTATTTAAAATTTTTTTTTATATTTTAAAATTTTTTTACTTTGATTTTTTTTATTTTTTTAAAAAATTTTTAAACATTTTTTAAATTTTTTTGAAAATTTGTAAATTTTTTTATAATTTTTAAAAAATTTGTTTTAATTTTTCAACAATTTTTAAATTTTTTAAAAATTTTATTATTCTTTTATTTCACTTTTTTAATTTTTTTAAATTTTGAATGTTTTTTTAATTTTCTTATAATTTTTTTTTTTTTAACTTTTTTAATTTTTTTTAATTTTTTTAAAATTTTTTTTGAAGATTTTTTAAAATTTTTTGATAATTTTAAAAAAAAAATTTTAAAAATTTTTTTATATTTTTTATTTAATTTTTTTTTAAATTTGTATTTAATTTTTTTAATTTTTTATAAATTTTTTTTTAAATTTAAATTTTTTTTGAAAATTTTTTAAAATTTTTTGAAAATATTTGAAAATTTTTTTAAAAATTTTTTTATATTTTTTATTTATTTTTTTTTTAATTTTTATTTAATTTTTTTAATTTTTTTTAAATTTTTTTGAAAATTTTTTAAAATTTTTTGAAAATATTTTTTTTAATTCTTTAAATTTTTTTTAAAATTTTTATTTAATTTTTTTTATTTTTTTAATTTTTTTTAAAAAAAATTTGAAAATTTTTAAAAAAAAATTTGAAAATTTTTTTAAATTTTTTTAAATTTTTTGAAAATTTTTTAAAATTTTTTTTTAATTTTTTTTTATTTTTTATTTAATTTTTTTAAAATTTGTATTTAATTTTTTAAATTTTTTTATAAATTTTTTTTAAATTTAAATTTTTTTGATAATTTTATAAAAAAATTTTTTAAATTTTTTTATATTTTTTAATTTTTTTAATTTTTATTTAATTTTTAAAATTTTTTTGAAATTTAAATTTTTTTTTTAATTTTTTACAATTTCTTTTTAATTTTTTTATATTTTTTTATTTTAAAAAAAAATTCTTTATTTTTTATTTTTTTTAAATTTTAACAAAAATTTTATTTATTTTTGTTTTAAATTATTATTTTTTTTTAATTTTTAATTGTTTATTTTTTTAATTGCTTTTATTTTTCTTTTAAATTTTTGTATATTTTTTTTTATTTAAAATTTTTTTTTATATTTTAAAATTTTTTTACTTTGATTTTTTTTATTTTTTTAAAAAAATTTTTAAACATTTTTTAAAATTTTTTTGAAAATTTGTAAATTTTTGTATATTTTTTAAAAAAATTTGTTTTAATTTTTCAACAATTTTTAAATTTTTTTAAAATTTTTATTATTCTTTTATTTCACTTTTTTAATTTTTTTAAATTTTAAATTTTTTTTTAAATTTTCTTATTTTTTTCAAATTTTTTAAATTTTTAAAAATTTTTTTTTGAATTTTTAACAATTTTTAAATTTTTTTTTAAATTTGTGTTTTTCTTTTATTTTACTTTTTTAATTTTTTTTAAATTTTAAATGTTTTTTTTAATTTTCTTATAATTTTTTATTTTTTTTAACTTTTTTAATTTATTTTAATTTTTTTTAAATTTTTTTGAAAATTTTTTAAAATTTTTTGGAATTTTTTTAAAATTTTTTTTAAAATTTTTTTTATATTTTTTATTTAATTTTTTTTTAAATTTGTATTTAATTTTTTAAATTTTTTTATAAATTTTTTTTAAATTTTAAATTTTTTTGAAAATTTTTTAAAATTTATTGAAAATTTTTTAAAAATTTTTAAAAAATTTTTTTATATTTTTTATTTAATTTTTTTTAAATTTTTATTTAATTTTTAAAATTTTTTTTTAATTTTTTTTTAAATTTAAAATTTTTTTTAATTTTTTTTTAATATTTTACAAAAAATTTTTTAATTTTGTTTATATTTTTAAAATTTAAAAAAAATTTTAAATCTAAATTTTTTTCAATTTTCTTTACTTTAATTTTTTTTTTAAATTTAAAAAAAAATTAATTTTTTTAAAATTATTTCTTTTTATTCCAAAAAACGTTTTTTTAATTTTTTTAAATTTTATTTTTCCTTTATTTTAATCTTTAAATTTTTAATTTTTTTTTAAATTTTTGAAAAATTTTTTAATTTATTTTTTTTTTAAATTTTATTTTTCTTTTATTTTACTTTTTATTTTTTTTAAATTTTAAATTTTTTTTTAAATTTTCTTATTTTTTTTTAAAAGTTTAAACTTTTTTCAAAATATTTGAAATTTTTTTAATTTATTTTTTTTTATTTTTAAATTTTTTAAAATTTTTTTTTAAAAAATTGTTTTAATTTTTTAACAATTTTGTAATTTTTTTAAAATTTTTATTTACCTTTTTTTATTTTTTTTAATTTTTTAAAAAAAAATTTTGAAATTTTTAAAAAATTTTTTTGAAAATATTTTTTTTAATTTTTTAAATTTTTATTTAATTTTTTTTATTTTTTTTTATTTTTTAAAAAAAAAATTTGAAAATTTTTTAAAATTTCTTTGAAATTTTTTTAAATTTTTTGAAAAATTTTTTAAATTTTTTTAAAATTTTTTTATATTTTTTATTTAATTTTTTTTAAATTTTTATTTAATTTTTAAATTTTTTTTATTAATTTAAATTTTTTTTTAATTTTTTTTTAATTTTTTTTTATTTTTTTTTAATTTTTTTTTATTTTTTTTAAATTTTTTTATATTTTTTTATTTTAAAAAATTTCTTTATTATTTATTTTTTTTTAATTTTTAGTTGTTTAATTTTTTTAATTTCTTTTATTTTTCTTTTAAATTTTTGTATATTTTTTTTGTATTTTAAAATTTTTTTATTTTAATTTTTTAAATTTTTTTTTAAATTTAAAAAAAAAATTTAAAAAATTAAAATTAAATTTTTTTTTAATTTTTCTTCACTTTAATTTTTAATTTTTTTTAATTTTCTTAACTTTAATTTTTTTAAAATTAAAAAAAAATTTTAATTTTGTTTTAATTTTTTAACTATTTCTTTTTAAAAAAATTTATTTATGTTTTTTAATTTTTTCTTAATTTTTTTTTTAATTTTTTTAATTTTTTTTAAAATATTTTTGTATTTATTTTTAAAAATTTAAAATTTTTTTTGAAATTTTAAAATTTTTTTTTATTTTTTTTTAAATTTTTTTCTTTTTTTTTAAATTTTTTAAAAACTTTTTTTCATTTTTTTAAATTTTTTTCATTTTTTTTTAATTTTTAAAAGTTTTTTTAAAATTTTTAAAAAAATTTTATTATAAAATTTTGTTTTAATTTTTTAACAATTTCTTTTTAAAAAAATTTATTTATATTTTTAAATTTTTTTTCTATATTTTTTTCAATTTTTTAACTTTTTTAAAAGATTTTTTAAAATTTTTTTTAAATTTTTTAAAATTTTTTTTAAAAAAAATTGTTCTAATTTTTTAACAAATTTTTTTAAATTTTTTTTTTATATTTTATAAAAAAATTTTTTTAAAAAAAAATTTTCTATATTTTTTACTTTTTTATATTTTGTATTTATTTTTTATATTTTGTATTTATTTTTAAAATTTTTTAAAAATTTTTGAAATTTTTATATTTTTTTATATATTTTTAAAAATTTTTTTTAAATTATAATTTTTTTAGTTCAAAAAATGTTTTTTTAATTTTTATTTTTCTTTTATTTTAATTTTTTTTAATTTTTTTACATTTTTTAAAATTTTTTTTAATTTTCTTATAATTTTTTTATTTTTTGAAATTTTTTTTTATTTTTTATATTTTTTAATTTTTTTAAAAATTTTGTTTATTTTTTAAATAATTTTATTTGTTTATTTTTTTAATTTTTATATTTCTTTTAATTTTTTGTATATTTTTTTATTAAAAATTTTTTATTTTAATTTTTTTATATTTTTTTTTAAATTTAAAAACAATTTTTAATTTTTTTTTTAATTTTCTTATAATTTTTTTTTTAATTTTTAAAAGTTTTTTTAAAATTTTTAAAAAAAATTTATTTTAAAATTTTGTTTTAATTTTTTAACAATTTCTTTTAAAAAATTTTATGTATGTTTTTTAAATTTTTTCTACATTTTTTAATTTTTTTCTTTTTTAAATTTTTTTTTTAATTTTTTTAAATTTAATTTTTTTTTAATTTTCGTATAAATTTTTTATTTTTTAAAATTTTTTTAAATTTTTGTAACGTCCCACGATTTTTCGCGCCTGGCGTTCCTCCCTGTAAAACGATTAGTGTGCTGGATTATAGATTCGCGCCTGAATTCCTTCAAAATCCTCAGTGTGCTGGATTCAAGATTCGCGCCTGACGTTCCTCTCCTTCAAAACCCTCAGTGTGCTGGATTCAAGATTGGCGCCTGACGTTCCTCTCCTTCCAAACCCTCAGTGTGCTGGATTATAGATTCGCGCCTGAATTCCTTTCAAACCCTCAGTGTGACGGATTCAATATTCGCGCCTAAGTTCCTTCCAAACCCTCAGTGTGACGGATTCAATATTTGCGCCTAAGTTCCTTCCAAACCCTCAGTGTGACGGATTTAATATTCGCGCCTGGTCTTCCCCCAAAAATCTCAGAGTGCTGGATTTTAGATTCGCGCCTGTCTTTCTCCTTTCCTAATGTCATCGTTCCCAAAAGACCTCACCCGGGACGTGACATATTTTTGGTGACTGCGGTGGGATTACGTTAACTGTCAAAAAGAAATAAATTCTCCCATTTACGGTACCCACAATGGCCTGTTAAACATGTGTATTGAACACCCCAATCGAAGCAAACCATCGTACAGTAGCCGTAGGTTACAAAGCATTTGGGCATATTTGAATGCTCTAACTTGTGTTTCTGGGGCCATAGCCACGACCACTGACGGCAGCGAAATCTGCCTAAAGTGCTCCCGCCTAACGCCCGCAGACATCATAGAAGTGTATTGGACACATTATTATTATTCATATGGAACACCTAACTATTGCCCTCGGTGCAATAAATCTGTAATTCCCGAACGCCCCATAAGAAACTGCATCGAGTGTTTCGAAAGTTATCTCCTCTCAAACAGGAGTTATACAAGGTTCGATAACTATCACTAATGAGGATAGAAAGTCCCACTACTTAATATGTACATAGAACACGTAAACCCGTGGAAACCAGCTTACCAGAGCCGCCAATCACAAAGGTTGACAGAATCCATACAGTGGATGATCTGTGTTTACGGGAAATTAGCAACAAACGACGAAGGCGACGAAATTTGCTTACATTGCTCCCGACTCGTACCAACAGAAACGGTGACAGAGTATCAAATTCACTACTGCCAAACACCCTATACATTCCCTAATTGCCTAAGGTGCAATAGCGTGATATATCAAACGCGTCCCGCAACCAATTGTGTCGAGTGTACACAGTGGTACTTCCTTTCAAACAGAAACTGAATCACTAATATCCTTTTACCACGAAATTTAAACAAACTGCCGGACGCTTAAACATAGGAAACCTCTTAAATCACCCTAAAATAATAAAATTTACCGAGTTTAAAAATGTCCGAATCCGGTGATACCGACAACCTCCGCGTGCTAGACCAAGACGCGGAGCCTTCCAATAGCGCTATAGAAATCGCCACCGCCGAAATAATGGAACAATTACAAAAATTACGTGAGAAACGAGCCGAAATCGACAATTTGCACATGAGATTTGCGGTAAATTCCGAAACTAAAACGCATACGGGCGAAGGCATCGGACCGCCCGAACTCACGCTTAAAGGTCTTTCCGATAAAATACAGAATATCGAAGCAATGATGAAAAAACTTCTTGCACCCCCGCCAATTGCGAATAACTTTGCTACACCGGGTTCCTCCCGTTTCGATACAAAACCGGTGCTAAATTACAATAAAACTCCTGAGGCATTGAATAGTAATAATATTCCGGACCAGAATCCATTGCCCCAGATCAAATTAAAGGACGCTATAGAAACAGTCCCAAAATTTAACGGTCACAATATGTCTGTTTTGCAATTCGCTAGAGCCTGCAATAGGGCTAAAGCTCTGGTTCCCCCGCAGGCTGAACCCCAGCTGGCGAGGTTGTTGCGCAATAAACTGCAAGACCACGCCTGCTTGGCTGTTCAGGATAGGGTCTTCGACTCAGTAAATGACTTAATGAAACAACTAAAACGTACATTCTCCCCCGCGAAAACGTCAGATCACTATCGAGGAAAATTAGCAAATATTATCAAAGGAACAAATGAACACGTACTAGAGTACATCTCGCGCGTTAAGGATCTCCGATTCGCTATTTTGGAAGAGGATAGGGATTATTATCGCGACTTTGCACGGAATCATCCCGAGGACCTAGACCGTTTGACGTTGGATTCATTTGTGGATGGACTTCCCCCCCATATACGAACAAGATTACAACAACATGATTTCGACACGCTCGATGAAGCTTTCGAGCTAGCTGTACTCGTAGACAAGAAAATTGATCGAGACCGCCAGAGATTTTCCGAACAAAAGACTCCAAAAATCATATGTCAAGTTTGTAATAAGACGGGACACGACGCATTGTCCTGCAGGAATAATCAAAAAATAGCCTCCCAATCGACAGAGCGATATTCCCAAAACCGCATTGCGGGATACGATAATCAGGCGCCAAACCCTTTGGTCCCTTACTGGGACAAAAACCGACCTCCTCCTTCAAGGCCTACGGAATTACATATTTGCGCATATTGTAAAAAGCCCGGACATTTAATCTCTGAATGTAGGAAACGCTTATTTAATCGCAATGAGAGAAGCCCTGGAACCTTCCAGAAACGGGATTCGGGAAACGCTCTGCCCCTACGGTCAACAGCGGACGCGTACCGTGGAACGGGCCAAGCAGGAGCGCGTCCAATGACAATACGAGCGGAATCGGGAATACCAGAACAAGAATCGCTACCGCATGGTTAAATGCCGTCGACGAAGCCCCGTCCGTAATTATTCAGTCCCCGGATTTTGAAGTAGCACCAGAGTTAATGATTGATACTGGGTCCGAAGTGAATTTGTTGAAAATTCACACAATAAAACAACCACAAAACATAGATATCAATAAACAGGTGCAGTTAAGAGGCATCGCTAAAGACCTCGTCTTCACCCTTGGGACAGTAAACATAACTCTATTGGGCAACGATGTCACATTCCACGTAGTCGAAAACGACTTCCCAATCAAACCACAAGGAATATTAGGCACCGAATTCTTTATAAAACAAAATGCTTCAATACATTACTCGAAGAAACAGTTGGAGTTCGAAGGAAACTCCATCCCGTTCGTAAATAAGGATCAACTCGTGCTACCCGCTAGATCGAAAACAGTTTGCTTCGTAAACATATCAAATTCAGACGTAAAGGAAGGATATTTGCCTAGATTAGATTTAGGCACTGGTATTCATGCAGGTAATGCCCTCGTCCGTAATAAGGACGGCAAAACGTACCTACAAATTATAAATTCTAATGAAATGGACACGACGATCACTGTACCTACTGTTGAATTGGAAGAATTTGAAATTGTAATTCCAGAATCCAAACAAAGACGACCGAAAGAGACTAAGACGTCTAAACGCGTCAATCCTATTCCAACCCTAACAAAATTCAAGCCCCTCTTTCCCCAGGATCCGTCGATCCATCATTCAGAGGTACCCGCGAAGGTACACTCGCTCTCATCCCCAGGGCATTATGCCGAAACAACCCTTCCCCTAGAATTCCAGGAGTCTCTTACTATGGCGTCGGGTGAGGAAATATCAACAATTTCTGAACAAACCGCAACAAGAATGGAACGAGTGCTCAAACTAATTTCAACGGAACACATGAATCCGGAGGAAAAACTTCATGTCCAAAGAATTTTATATAAATACCATGACCTCTTCCATCTACCAGATGAGAAGTTAGGCCACACAAACGCTATCCAGCATGGGATCCAGACAATGGACCCAGTGCCAATAAATACTGAACAATATCGCTTCCCTCCTGTACATAAGAATGAAATAGACAAGCAAATAAAGAATTTACTAACTAACGACATTATAAAACCGTCATTATCACCCTATAATTCACCTATTTGGATCGTCTCTAAAAAACCAGGACCCAATGGGGAACTCTTGTGGAGAATGGTAATTGACTTCAGGGATTTAAACGGAAAAACCGTTCCTGACGCATACCCACTTCCAAACATTAACGAAATACTAGACCAATTAGGAGG
Organism: Andrena cerasifolii; assembly: GCF_050908995.1. Classification (NCBI taxonomy): domain Eukaryota; kingdom Metazoa; phylum Arthropoda; class Insecta; order Hymenoptera; family Andrenidae; genus Andrena; species Andrena cerasifolii. The sequence goes on from NW_027485675.1 coordinate 32,389, forward strand.
AGCAAAATACTTTTCCGTATTCGACCTAGCTTCCGGATTTCACCAAATCCCTATGAAACCGGAAGATGCGCCAAAAACGGTCTTTTCTACACCTCATGGACATTATGAGTTTGTTAGAATGCCATTTGGACTTTGTAATGCACCAGCTACCTTCCAACGTTTAATGGATCACACGCTCACGGGACTCCAAGGCACAGAAATGTTCGTATATCTGGACGATATTGTCCTTTACGCGAGTTCCCTTACAGAACATTTAATAAAATTTAAAAAAACTTGCTCAACGCCTAAGAGAGGCGAATCTTAAACTTCAGCCTTCGAAATGTAAATTTCTATA
>NW_027485676.1:0-32647 GCF_050908995.1 Andrena cerasifolii
AATTCTGTGCATTCTGAAAATTTTCGCCAGATTTTGGCCAATATATCAGGAGAACATGAAGTGGAAAGAGGTATACTAAATTTCAGCTTCAAAGGCATCGCCTTAAAGTTGCAAATAAGAGGCGCAGGCCTTTCAAGAGGCGTTCGAAAATTCTGCGTCTCTTCGTGAATCAGTCACTGTCTCGAAACATCTGCGCCACTTCTCGCTTTTTGATTTGCTCTCCGGAGACGTTACTTTGTGCCATCTCTTTCGACGGCATGTTCTCCTGTTACAACGCCCAATTCTGTGCATTCTGAAAATTTTCGCCAGATTTTGGCCAATATATCAGGAGAACATGAAGTGGAAAGAGGTATACTAAATTTCAGCTTCAAAGGCATCGCCTTAAAGTTGCAATTAAGAGGCGCAGGCCTTTCAAGAGGCGTTCGAAAATTCTGCGTCTCTTCGTTAATCTGTCACTGTCTCGAAACATCTGCGCCACATCTCGCTCTTTGATTTGCTCTCCGGACACGTTACTTTGTGCCATCTCTTTCGACGGCATGTTTTCCTGTTACAAAGCCCAATTCTGTGCATTCTGAAAATTTTTGCTAGATTTTGGCCAATATATCAGGAAAACATGAGTGGAAAGAGGTATACCAAATTTCAGCTTCAAAGGCATCGCCTTACAGTTGCAAATAAGAGGCGCCGGCCTTTCAAGAGTCGTTCGAAAATTCTGCGTTTCCTCGTTAAACAGTCACTGTCTCGAAACGTCTGCGCAACTTCTCGCTCATTGATTTGGCCTCCGGAGACGTTACTTTGTGCCATCTCTTTCGACGGCATGTTCTCCTGTTACAAAGCCCAATTCTGTGCATTCTGAAAATTTTCGAAGGATTTTGGCCAATATATCAGGAGAACATGAAGTGGAAAGAGGTATACTAAATTTCAGCTTCAAAGGCATCGCCTTAAAGTTGCAAATAAGAGGCGCAGGCCTTTCAAGAGGCGTTCGAAAATTCTGCGTCTCTTCGTTAATCTGTCACTGTCTCGAAACATCTGCGCCACATCTCGCTCTTTGATTTGCTCTCCGGAGACGTTACTTTGTGCCATCTCTTTCGACGGCATGTTTTCCTGTTACAAAGCCCAATTCTGTGCATTCTGAAAATTTTTGCTAGATTTTGGCCAATATATCAGGAAAACATGAAGTGGAAAGAGGTATACTAAATTTCAACTTCAAAGGCATCGCTTAAAAGTATCAAATCAGAGGCGCAGGCCTTTCAAGAGGCGTTCGATAATTGTGCGACTCTTCGTTAAACAGTCACTGTCGCGAAACATCTGCGCCACTTCGCGCTCATTGATTTGTTCTCCGGAGACGTTACTTTGTGCCCTCTGAATCGACGGCATGTTCTCCTGTTACAAAGCCCAATTTTGTGCATTCGGAAAATTTTCGCCAGATTTTGGCCAATATATCAGGAGAACATGAAGTGGAAAGAGGTATACTAAATTTCAGCTTCAAAGGCATCGCCTTAAAGTTGCAAATAAGAGGCGCAGGCCTTTCAAGAGTCGTTCGAAAATTCTGCGTTTCCTCGATAAACAGTCACTGTCTCGAAACGTCTGCGCCACTTCTCGCTCTTTGATTTGTTCTCCGGAGACGTTACTTTGTGCCATCTGAATCGACGGCATGTGCTCCTGTTACAAAGCCCAATTTTGTGCATTCGGAAAATTTTCGCCAGATTTTGGCCAATATGTCAGGAGAACATGAAGTGGAAAGAGGTATACTAAATTTCAGCTTCAAAGGCATCGCCTTAAAGTTGGAATTAAGAGGCGCAGGCCTTTCAAGAGGCGTTCGATAATTCTGCGTTTCCTCGTTAAAACAGTCACTGTCTCGAAACGTCTGCGCCACTTCTCGCTCTTTGATTTGTTCTCCGGAGACGTTACTTTGTGCCATCTGAATCGACGGCATGTGCTCCTGTTACAAAAGCCCAATTTTGTGCATTCGGAAAATTTTCGCCAGATTTTGGCCAATATATCAGGAGAACATGAAGTGGAAAGAGGTATACTAAATTTCAGCTTCAAAGGCATCGCCTTAAAGTTGCAATTAAGAGGCGCAGGCCTTTCAAGAGGCGTTCGAAAATTCTGCGTGTCTTCGTTAAAAAGTCACTGTCTCGAAATATCTGCGCCACTTCTCGCTTTTTGATTTGCTCTCCGGAGACGTTACTTTGTGCCATCTCTTTCGACGGCATGTTCTCCTGTTACAACGCCCAATTCTGTGCATTCTGCAAATTTTCGCCAGATTTTGGCCAATATATCAGGAGAACATGAAGTGGAAAGAGGTATACTAAATTTCAGCATCAAAGGCATCGCCTGAAACTTGCAAATAAGAGGCGCAGGCCTTTCAAGAGGCGTTCGAAAATTGTGCGACTCTTCGTTAAAACAGTCACTGTCTCGAAACATCTGCGCCACTTCTCGCTCATTGATTTGCCCTCCGGAGACGTTACTTTGTGCCATCTCTTTCGACGGCATGTTCTCCTGTTACAAAGCCCAATTTTGTGCATTCGGACAATTTTCGCCAGATTTTGGCCAATATGTCAGGAGAACATGAAGTGGAAAGAGGTATACTAAATTTCAGCTTCAAAGGCATCGCCTTAAAGTTGGAATTAAGAGGCGCAGGCCTTTCAAGAGGCGTTCGATAATTGTGCGACTCTTCGTTAAACAGTCACTGTCGCGAAACTTCTGCGCCACTTCTCGCTTTTTGATTTGCTCTCCGGAGACGTTACTTTGTGCCATCTCTTTCGACGGCATGTTCTCCTGTTACAACGCCCAATTCTGTGCATTCTGCAAATTTTCGCCAGATTTTGGCCAATATATCAGGAGAACATGAAGTGGAAAGAGGTATACTAAATTTCAGCTTCAAAGGCATCGCCTTAAAGTTGCAAATAAGAGGCGCAGGCCTTTCAAGAGGCGTTCGAAAATTCTGCGTCACTTCGTGAATCAGTCACTGTCTCGAAACATCTGCGCCACTTCTCGCTTTTTGATTTGCTCTCCGGAGACGTTACTTTGTGCCATCTCTTTCGACGGCATGTTCTCCTGTTACAACGCCCAATTCTGTGCATTCTGAAAATTTTCGCCAGATTTTGGCCAATATATCAGGAGAACATGAAGTGGAAAGAGGTATACTAAATTTCAGCTTCAAAGGCATCGCCTTAAAGTTGCAATTAAGAGGCGCAGGCCTTTCAAGAGGCGTTCGAAAATTCTGCGTCTCTTCGTTAATCTGTCACTGTCTCGAAACATCTGCGCCACATCTCGCTCTTTGATTTGCTCTCCGGACACGTTACTTTGTGCCATCTCTTTCGACGGCATGTTTTCCTGTTACAAAGCCCAATTCTGTGCATTCTGAAAATTTTTGCTAGATTTTGGCCAATATATCAGGAAAACATGAAGTGGAAAGAGGTATACCAAATTTCAGCTTCAAAGGCATCGCCTTACAGTTGCAAATAAGAGGCGCCGGCCTTTCAAGAGTCGTTCGAAAATTCTGCGTTTCCTCGTTAAACAGTCACTGTCTCGAAACGTCTGCGCAACTTCTCGCTCATTGATTTGGCCTCCGGAGACGTTACTTTGTGCCATCTCTTTCGACGGCATGTTCTCCTGTTACAAAGCCCAATTCTGTGCATTCTGAAAATTTTCGAAGGATTTTGGCCAATATATCAGGAGAACATGAAGTGGAAAGAGGTATACTAAATTTCAGCTTCAAAGGCATCGCCTTAAAGTTGCAAATAAGAGGCGCAGGCCTTTCAAGAGGCGTTCGAAAATTCTGCGTCTCTTCGTTAATCTGTCACTGTCTCGAAACATCTGCGCCACATCTCGCTCTTTGATTTGCTCTCCGGAGACGTTACTTTGTGCCATCTCTTTCGACGGCATGTTTTCCTGTTACAAAGCCCAATTCTGTGCATTCTGAAAATTTTTGCTAGATTTTGGCCAATATATCAGGAAAACATGAAGTGGAAAGAGGTATACTAAATTTCAACTTCAAAGGCATCGCTTAAAAGTATCAAATCAGAGGCGCAGGCCTTTCAAGAGGCGTTCGATAATTGTGCGACTCTTCGTTAAACAGTCACTGTCGCGAAACATCTGCGCCACTTCGCGCTCATTGATTTGTTCTCCGGAGACGTTACTTTGTGCCCTCTGAATCGACGGCATGTTCTCCTGTTACAAAGCCCAATTTTGTGCATTCGGAAAATTTTCGCCAGATTTTGGCCAATATATCAGGAGAACATGAAGTGGAAAGAGGTATACTAAATTTCAGCTTCAAAGGCATCGCCTTAAAGTTGCAAATAAGAGGCGCAGGCCTTTCAAGAGTCGTTCGAAAATTCTGCGTTTCCTCGATAAACAGTCACTGTCTCGAAACGTCTGCGCCACTTCTCGCTCTTTGATTTGTTCTCCGGAGACGTTACTTTGTGCCATCTGAATCGACGGCATGTGCTCCTGTTACAAAGCCCAATTTTGTGCATTCGGAAAATTTTCGCCAGATTTTGGCCAATATATCAGGAGAACATGAAGTGGAAAGAGGTATACTAAATTTCAGCTTCAAAGGCATCGCCTTAAAGTTGCAATTAAGAGGCGCAGGCCTTTCAAGAGGCGTTCGAAAATTCTGCGTGTCTTCGTTAAAAAGTCACTGTCTCGAAATATCTGCGCCACTTCTCGCTTTTTGATTTGCTCTCCGGAGACGTTACTTTGTGCCATCTCTTTCGACGGCATGTTCTCCTGTTACAACGCCCAATTCTGTGCATTCTGCAAATTTTCGCCAGATTTTGGCCAATATATCAGGAGAACATGAAGTGGAAAGAGGTATACTAAATTTCAGCATCAAAGGCATCGCCTGAAACTTGCAAATAAGAGGCGCAGGCCTTTCAAGAGGCGTTCGAAAATTGTGCGACTCTTCGTTAAACAGTCACTGTCTCGAAACATCTGCGCCACTTCTCGCTCATTGATTTGCCCTCCGGAGACGTTACTTTGTGCCATCTCTTTCGACGGCATGTTCTCCTGTTACAAAGCCCAATTTTGTGCATTCGGAAAATTTTCCCCAGATTTTGGCCAATATGTCAGGAGAACATGAAGTGGAAAGAGGTATACTAAATTTCAGCTTCAAAGGCATCGCCTTAAAGTTGGAATTAAGAGGCGCAGGCCTTTCAAGAGGCGTTCGATAATTCTGCGTTTCCTCGTTAAACAGTCACTGTCTCGAAACGTCTGCGCCACTTCTCGCTCTTTGATTTGTTCTCCGGAGACGTTACTTTGTGCCATCTGAATCGACGGCATGTGCTCCTGTTACAAAGCCCAATTTTGTGCATTCGGAAAATTTTCGCCAGATTTTGGCCAATATATCAGGAGAACATGAAGTGGAAAGAGGTATACTAAATTTCAGCTTCAAAGGCATCGCCTTAAAGTTGCAATTAAGAGGCGCAGGCCTTTCAAGAGGCGTTCGAAAATTCTGCGTGTCTTCGTTAAAAAGTCACTGTCTCGAAATATCTGCGCCACTTCTCGCTTTTTGATTTGCTCTCCGGAGACGTTACTTTGTGCCATCTCTTTCGACGGCATGTTCTCCTGTTACAACGCCCAATTCTGTGCATTCTGCAAATTTTCGCCAGATTTTGGCCAATATATCAGGAGAACATGAAGTGGAAAGAGGTATACTAAATTTCAGCATCAAAGGCATCGCCTGAAACTTGCAAATAAGAGGCGCAGGCCTTTCAAGAGGCGTTCGAAAATTGTGCGACTCTTCGTTAAACAGTCACTGTCTCGAAACATCTGCGCCACTTCTCGCTCATTGATTTGCCCTCCGGAGACGTTACTTTGTGCCATCTCTTTCGACGGCATGTTCTCCTGTTACAAAGCCCAATTTTGTGCATTCGGACAATTTTCGCCAGATTTTGGCCAATATGTCAGGAGAACATGAAGTGGAAAGAGGTATACTAAATTTCAGCTTCAAAGGCATCGCCTTAAAGTTGGAATTAAGAGGCGCAGGCCTTTCAAGAGGCGTTCGATAATTGTGCGACTCTTCGTTAAACAGTCACTGTCGCGAAACTTCTGCGCCACTTCTCGCTTTTTGATTTGCTCTCCGGAGACGTTACTTTGTGCCATCTCTTTCGACGGCATGTTCTCCTGTTACAACGCCCAATTCTGTGCATTCTGCAAATTTTCGCCAGATTTTGGCCAATATATCAGGAGAACATGAAGTGGAAAGAGGTATACTAAATTTCAGCTTCAAAGGCATCGCCTTAAAGTTGCAAATAAGAGGCGCAGGCCTTTCAAGAGGCGTTCGAAAATTCTGCGTCACTTCGTGAATCAGTCACTGTCTCGAAACATCTGCGCCACTTCTCGCTTTTTGATTTGCTCTCCGGAGACGTTACTTTGTGCCATCTCTTTCGACGGCATGTTCTCCTGTTACAACGCCCAATTCTGTGCATTCTGAAAATTTTCGCCAGATTTTGGCCAATATATCAGGAGAACATGAAGTGGAAAGAGGTATACTAAATTTCAGCTTCAAAGGCATCGCCTTAAAGTTGCAATTAAGAGGCGCAGGCCTTTCAAGAGGCGTTCGAAAATTCTGCGTCTCTTCGTGAAACAGTCACTGTCTCGAAACATCTGCGCAACTTCTCGCTCACTGATTTGCCCTCCGGAGACGTTACTTTGTGCCATCTCTTTCGACGGCATGTTCTCCTGTTACAAAGCCCAATTCTGTGCATTCTGAAAATTTTCGCCAGATTTTGGCCAATATATCAGGAGAACATTAGGTGGAAAGAGGTATACTAAATATCAACTTCAAAGGCATCGCTTAAAAGTATCAAATCAGAGGCGCAGGCCTTTCAAGAGGCGTTCGATAATTGTGCGACTCCTCGTTAAACAGTCACTGTCGCGAAACATCTGCGCCACTTCTCGCTTTTTGATTTGCTCTCCGGAGACGTTACTTTGTGCCATCTCTTTCGACGGCATGTTCTCCTGTTACAAAGCCCAATGTTGTGCATTCTGAAAATTTTCGCTAGATTTTGGCCAATATATCAGGAGAACATGAAGTGGAAAGAGGTATACCAAATTTCAGCTTCAAAGGCATCGCCTTAAAGTTGCAAATAAGAGGCGCCGGCCTTTCAAGAGTCGTTCGAAAATTCTGCGTTTCCTCGTTAAACAGTCACTGTCTCGAAACGTCTGCGCAACTTCTCGCTCATTGATTTGCCCTCCGGAGACGTTACTTTGTGCCATCTCTTTCGACGGCATGTTCTCCTGTTACAAAGCCCAATTCTGTGCATTCTGAAAATTTTCGAAGGATTTTGGCCAATATATCAGGAGAACATGAAGTGGAAAGAGGTATACTAAATTTCAGCTTCAAAGGCATCGCCTTAAAGTTGCAAATAAGAGGCGCAGGCCTTTCAAGAGGCGTTCGAAAATTCTGCGTCTCTTCGTTAATCTGTCACTGTCTCGAAACATCTGCGCCACATCTCGCTCTTTGATTTGCTCTCCGGAGACGTTACTTTGTGCCATCTCTTTCGACGGCATGTTTTCCTGTTACAAAGCCCAATTCTGTGCATTCTGAAAATTTTTGCTAGATTTTGGCCAATATATCAGGAAAACATGAAGTGGAAAGAGGTATACTAAATTTCAGCTTCAAAGGCATCGCCTTAAAGTTGCAATTAAGAGGCGCAGGCCTTTCAAGAGGCGTTCGATAATTGTGCGACTCTTCGTTAAACAGTCACTGTCGCGAAACTTCTGCGCCACTTCGCGCTCATTGATTTGTTCTCCGGAGACGTTACTTTGTGCCCTCTGAATCGACGGCATGTTCTCCTGTTACAAAGCCCAATTTTGTGCATTCGGAAAATTTTCGCCAGATTTTGGCCAATATATCAGGAGAACATGAAGTGGAAAGAGGTATACTAAATTTCAGCTTCAAAGGCATCGCCTTAAAGTTGCAAATAAGAGGCGCAGGCCTTTCAAGAGGCGTTCGAAAATTCTGCGTCCCTTCGTGAAACAGTCACTGTCTCGAAACATCTGCGCCACTTCTCGCTTTTTGATTTGCTCTCCGGAGACGTTACTTTGTGCCATCTCTTTCGACGGCATGTTCTCCTGTTACAAAGCCCAATTCTGTGCATTCTGAAAATTTTCGCCAAATTTTGGCCAATATATCAGGAGAACATGAAGTGGAAAGAGGTATACTAAATTTCAGCTTCAAAGGCATCGCCTTAAAGTTGCAATTAAGAGGCGCAGGCCTTTCAAGAGGCTTTCGAAAATTCTGTGTCTCTTCGTTAAACAGTCACTGTCTCGAAACACCTGCGCCACTTCTCGCTTTTTGATTTGCTCTCCGGAGACGTTACTTTGTGCCATCTCTTTCGACGGCATGTTCTCCTGTTACAACGCCCAATTCTGTGCATTCTGCAAATTTTCGCCAGATTTTGGCCAATATATCAGGAGAACATGAAGTGGAAAGAGGTATACTAAATTTCAGCATCAAAGGCATCGCCTTAAAGTTGCAATTAAGAGGCGCAGGCCTTTCAAGAGGCGTTCGAAAATTCTGCGTCTCTTCGTGAAACAGTCACTGTCTCGAAACATCTGCGCAACTTCTCGCTCACTGATTTGCCCTCCGGAGACGTTACTTTGTGCCATCTCTTTCGACGGCATGTTCTCCTGTTACAAAGCCCAATTCTGTGCATTCTGAAAATTTTCGCCAGATTTTGGCCAATATATCAGGAGAACATTAGGTGGAAAGAGGTATACTAAATATCAACTTCAAAGGCATCGCTTAAAAGTATCAAATCAGAGGCGCAGGCCTTTCAAGAGGCGTTCGATAATTGTGCGACTCCTCGTTAAACAGTCACTGTCGCGAAACATCTGCGCCACTTCGCGCTCATTGATTTGCCCTCCGGAGACGTTACTTTGTGCCATCTCTTTCGACGGCATGTTCTCCTGTTACAAAGCCCAATGTTGTGCATTCTGAAAATTTTCGCTAGATTTTGGCCAATATATCAGGAGAACATGAAGTGGAAAGAGGTATACCAAATTTCAGCTTCAAAGGCATCGCCTTAAAGTTGCAAATAAGAGGCGCCGGCCTTTCAAGAGTCGTTCGAAAATTCTGCGTTTCCTCGTTAAACAGTCACTGTCTCGAAACGTCTGCGCAACTTCTCGCTCATTGATTTGCCCTCCGGAGACGTTACTTTGTGCCATCTCTTTCGACGGCATGTTCTCCTGTTACAAAGCCCAATTCTGTGCATTCTGAAAATTTTCGAAGGATTTTGGCCAATATATCAGGAGAACATGAAGTGGAAAGAGGTATACTAAATTTCAGCTTCAAAGGCATCGCCTTAAAGTTGCAAATAAGAGGCGCAGGCCTTTCAAGAGGCGTTCGAAAATTCTGCGTCTCTTCGTTAATCTGTCACTGTCTCGAAACATCTGCGCCACATCTCGCTCTTTGATTTGCTCTCCGGAGACGTTACTTTGTGCCATCTCTTTCGACGGCATGTTTTCCTGTTACAAAGCCCAATTCTGTGCATTCTGAAAATTTTTGCTAGATTTTGGCCAATATATCAGGAAAACATGAAGTGGAAAGAGGTATACTAAATTTCAGCTTCAAAGGCATCGCCTTAAAGTTGCAATTAAGAGGCGCAGGCCTTTCAAGAGGCGTTCGATAATTGTGCGACTCTTCGTTAAACAGTCACTGTCGCGAAACTTCTGCGCCACTTCGCGCTCATTGATTTGTTCTCCGGAGACGTTACTTTGTGCCCTCTGAATCGACGGCATGTTCTCCTGTTACAAAGCCCAATTTTGTGCATTCGGAAAATTTTCGCCAGATTTTGGCCAATATATCAGGAGAACATGAAGTGGAAAGAGGTATACTAAATTTCAGCTTCAAAGGCATCGCCTTAAAGTTGCAAATAAGAGGCGCAGGCCTTTCAAGAGGCGTTCGAAAATTCTGCGTCCCTTCGTGAAACAGTCACTGTCTCGAAACATCTGCGCCACTTCTCGCTTTTTGATTTGCTCTCCGGAGACGTTACTTTGTGCCATCTCTTTCGACGGCATGTTCTCCTGTTACAAAGCCCAATTCTGTGCATTCTGAAAATTTTCGCCAAATTTTGGCCAATATATCAGGAGAACATGAAGTGGAAAGAGGTATACTAAATTTCAGCTTCAAAGGCATCGCCTTAAAGTTGCAATTAAGAGGCGCAGGCCTTTCAAGAGGCTTTCGAAAATTCTGTGTCTCTTCGTTAAACAGTCACTGTCTCGAAACACCTGCGCCACTTCTCGCTTTTTGATTTGCTCTCCGGAGACGTTACTTTGTGCCATCTCTTTCGACGGCATGTTCTCCTGTTACAACGCCCAATTCTGTGCATTCTGCAAATTTTCGCCAGATTTTGGCCAATATATCAGGAGAACATGAAGTGGAAAGAGGTATACTAAATTTCAGCATCAAAGGCATCGCCTTAAAGTTGCAATTAAGAGGCGCAGGCCTTTCAAGAGGCGTTCGAAAATTCTGCGTCTCTTCGTGAAACAGTCACTGTCTCGAAACATCTGCGCAACTTCTCGCTCACTGATTTGCCCTCCGGAGACGTTACTTTGTGCCATCTCTTTCGACGGCATGTTCTCCTGTTACAAAGCCCAATTCTGTGCATTCTGAAAATTTTCGCCAGATTTTGGCCAATATATCAGGAGAACATTAGGTGGAAAGAGGTATACTAAATATCAACTTCAAAGGCATCGCTTAAAAGTATCAAATCAGAGGCGCAGGCCTTTCAAGAGGCGTTCGATAATTGTGCGACTCCTCGTTAAACAGTCACTGTCGCGAAACATCTGCGCCACTTCGCGCTCATTGATTTGCCCTCCGGAGACGTTACTTTGTGCCATCTCTTTCGACGGCATGTTTTCCTGTTACAAAGCCCAATTCTGTGCATTCTGAAAATTTTTGCTAGATTTTGGCCAATATATCAGGAAAACATGAAGTGGAAAGAGGTATACTAAATTTCAACTTCAAAGGCATCGCTTAAAAGTATCAAATCAGAGGCGCAGGCCTTTCAAGAGGCGTTCGATAATTGTGCGACTCTTCGTTAAACAGTCACTGTCGCGAAACATCTGCGCCACTTCGCGCTCATTGATTTGTTCTCCGGAGACGTTACTTTGTGCCCTCTGAATCGACGGCATGTTCTCCTGTTACAAAGCCCAATTTTGTGCATTCGGAAAATTTTCGCCAGATTTTGGCCAATATATCAGGAGAACATGAAGTGGAAAGAGGTATACTAAATTTCAGCTTCAAAGGCATCGCCTTAAAGTTGCAAATAAGAGGCGCAGGCCTTTCAAGAGTCGTTCGAAAATTCTGCGTTTCCTCGTTAAACAGTCACTGTCTCGAAACGTCTGCGCCACTTCTCGCTCTTTGATTTGTTCTCCGGAGACGTTACTTTGTGCCATCTGAATCGACGGCATGTGCTCCTGTTACAAAGCCCAATTTTGTGCATTCGGAAAATTTTCGCCAGATTTTGGCCAATATATCAGGAGAACATGAAGTGGAAAGAGGTATACTAAATTTCAGCTTCAAAGGCATCGCCTTAAAGTTGCAATTAAGAGGCGCAGGCCTTTTAAGAGGCGTTCGAAAATTCTGCGTGTCTTCGTTAAAAAGTCACTGTCTCGAAATATCTGCGCCACTTCTCGCTTTTTGATTTGCTCTCCGGAGACGTTACTTTGTGCCATCTCTTTCGACGGCATGTTCTCCTGTTACAACGCCCAATTCTGTGCATTCTGCAAATTTTCGCCAGATTTTGGCCAATATATCAGGAGAACATGAAGTGGAAAGAGGTATACTAAATTTCAGCATCAAAGGCATCGCCTGAAACTTGCAAATAAGAGGCGCAGGCCTTTCAAGAGGCGTTCGAAAATTGTGCGACTCTTCGTTAAACAGTCACTGTCTCGAAACATCTGCGCAACTTCTCGCTCATTGATTTGCCCTCCGGAGACGTTACTTTGTGCCATCTCTTTCGACGGCATGTTCTCCTGTTACAAAGCCCAATTTTGTGCATTCGGAAAATTTTCGCCAGATTTTGGCCAATATGTCAGGAGAACATGAAGTGGAAAGAGGTATACTAAATTTCAGCTTCAAAGGCATCGCCTTAAAGTTGGAATTAAGAGGCGCAGTCCTTTCAAGAGGCGTTCGATAATTGTGCGACTCTTCGTTAAACAGTCACTGTCGCGAAACTTCTGCGCCACTTCGCGCTCATTGATTTGTTCTCCGGAGACGTTACTTTGTGCCCTCTGAATCGACGGCATGTTCTCCTGTTACAACGCCCAATTTTGTGCATTCGGAAAATTTTCGCCAGATTTTGGCCAATATATCAGGAGAACATGAAGTGGAAAGAGGTATACTAAATTTCAGCTTCAAAGGCATCGCCTTAAAGTTGCAAATAAGAGGCGCAGGCCTTTCAAGAGGCGTTCGAAAATTCTGCGTCACTTCGTGAATCAGTCACTGTCTCGAAACATCTGCGCCACTTCTCGCTTTTTGATTTGCTCTCCGGAGACGTTACTTTGTGCCATCTCTTTCGACGGCATGTTCTCCTGTTACAACGCCCAATTCTGTGCATTCTGAAAATTTTCGCCAGATTTTGGCCAATATATCAGGAGAACATGAAGTGGAAAGAGGTATACTAAATTTCAGCTTCAAAGGCATCGCCTTAAAGTTGCAATTAAGAGGCGCAGGCCTTTCAAGAGGCGTTCGAAAATTCTGCGTCTCTTCGTGAAACAGTCACTGTCTCGAAACATCTGCGCAACTTCTCGCTCACTGATTTGCCCTCCGGAGACGTTACTTTGTGCCATCTCTTTCGACGGCATGTTCTCCTGTTACAAAGCCCAATTCTGTGCATTCTGAAAATTTTCGCCAGATTTTGGCCAATATATCAGGAGAACATTAGGTGGAAAGAGGTATACTAAATATCAACTTCAAAGGCATCGCTTAAAAGTATCAAATCAGAGGCGCAGGCCTTTCAAGAGGCGTTCGATAATTGTGCGACTCCTCGTTAAACAGTCACTGTCGCGAAACATCTGCGCCACTTCTCGCTTTTTGATTTGCTCTCCGGAGACGTTACTTTGTGCCATCTCTTTCGACGGCATGTTCTCCTGTTACAAAGCCCAATGTTGTGCATTCTGAAAATTTTCGCTAGATTTTGGCCAATATATCAGGAGAACATGAAGTGGAAAGAGGTATACCAAATTTCAGCTTCAAAGGCATCGCCTTAAAGTTGCAAATAAGAGGCGCCGGCCTTTCAAGAGTCGTTCGAAAATTCTGCGTTTCCTCGTTAAACAGTCACTGTCTCGAAACGTCTGCGCAACTTCTCGCTCATTGATTTGCCCTCCGGAGACGTTACTTTGTGCCATCTCTTTCGACGGCATGTTCTCCTGTTACAAAGCCCAATTCTGTGCATTCTGAAAATTTTCGAAGGATTTTGGCCAATATATCAGGAGAACATGAAGTGGAAAGAGGTATACTAAATTTCAGCTTCAAAGGCATCGCCTTAAAGTTGCAAATAAGAGGCGCAGGCCTTTCAAGAGGCGTTCGAAAATTCTGCGTCTCTTCGTTAATCTGTCACTGTCTCGAAACATCTGCGCCACATCTCGCTCTTTGATTTGCTCTCCGGAGACGTTACTTTGTGCCATCTCTTTCGACGGCATGTTTTCCTGTTACAAAGCCCAATTCTGTGCATTCTGAAAATTTTTGCTAGATTTTGGCCAATATATCAGGAAAACATGAAGTGGAAAGAGGTATACTAAATTTCAACTTCAAAGGCATCGCTTAAAAGTATCAAATCAGAGGCGCAGGCCTTTCAAGAGGCGTTCGATAATTGTGCGACTCTTCGTTAAACAGTCACTGTCGCGAAACATCTGCGCCACTTCGCGCTCATTGATTTGTTCTCCGGAGACGTTACTTTGTGCCCTCTGAATCGACGGCATGTTCTCCTGTTACAAAGCCCAATTTTGTGCATTCGGAAAATTTTCGCCAGATTTTGGCCAATATATCAGGAGAACATGAAGTGGAAAGAGGTATACTAAATTTCAGCTTCAAAGGCATCGCCTTAAAGTTGCAAATAAGAGGTGCAGGCCTTTCAAGAGTCGTTCGAAAATTCTGCGTTTCCTCGTTAAACAGTCACTGTCTCGAAACGTCTGCGCCACTTCTCGCTCTTTGATTTGTTCTCCGGAGACGTTACTTTGTGCCATCTGAATCGACGGCATGTGCTCCTGTTACAAAGCCCAATTTTGTGCATTCGGAAAATTTTCGCCAGATTTTGGCCAATATATCAGGAGAACATGAAGTGGAAAGAGGTATACTAAATTTCAGCTTCAAAGGCATCGCCTTAAAGTTGCAATTAAGAGGCGCAGGCCTTTCAAGAGGCGTTCGAAAATTCTGCGTGTCTTCGTTAAAAAGTCACTGTCTCGAAATATCTGCGCCACTTCTCGCTTTTTGATTTGCTCTCCGGAGACGTTACTTTGTGCCATCTCTTTCGACGGCATGTTCTCCTGTTACAACGCCCAATTCTGTGCATTCTGCAAATTTTCGCCAGATTTTGGCCAATATATCAGGAGAACATGAAGTGGAAAGAGGTATACTAAATTTCAGCATCAAAGGCATCGCCTTAAACTTGCAAATAAGAGGCGCAGGCCTTTCAAGAGGCGTTCGATAATTGTGCGACTCTTCGTTAAACAGTCACTGTCGCGAAACATCTGCGCCACTTCGCGCTCATTGATTTGTTCTCCGGAGACGTTACTTTGTGCCCTCTGAATCGACGGCATGTTCTCCTGTTACAAAGCCCAATTTTGTGCATTCGGAAAATTTTCGCCAGATTTTGGCCAATATATCAGGAGAACATGAAGTGGAAGTAGGTATACTAAATTTCAGCTTCAAAGGCATCGCCTTAAAGTTGCAAATAAGAGGCGCAGGCCTTTCAAGAGTCGTTCGAAAATTCTGCGTTTCCTCGTTAAACAGTCACTGTCTCGAAACGTCTGCGCCACTTCTCGCTCTTTGATTTGTTCTCCGGAGACGTTACTTTGTGCCATCTGAATCGACGGCATGTGCTCCTGTTACAAAGCCCAATTTTGTGCATTCGGAAAATTTTCGCCAGATTTTGGCCAATATATCAGGAGAACATGAAGTGGAAAGAGGTATACTAAATTTCAGCTTCAAAGGCATCGCCTTAAAGTTGCAATTAAGAGGCGCAGGCCTTTCAAGAGGCGTTCGAAAATTCTGCGTGTCTTCGTTAAAAAGTCACTGTCTCGAAATATCTGCGCCACTTCTCGCTTTTTGATTTGCTCTCCGGAGACGTTACTTTGTGCCATCTCTTTCGACGGCATGTTCTCCTGTTACAACGCCCAATTCTGTGCATTCTGCAAATTTTCGCCAGATTTTGGCCAATATATCAGGAGAACATGAAGTGGAAAGAGGTATACTAAATTTCAGCATCAAAGGCATCGCCTGAAACTTGCAAATAAGAGGCGCAGGCCTTTCAAGAGGCGTTCGAAAATTGTGCGACTCTTCGTTAAACAGTCACTGTCTCGAAACATCTGCGCCACTTCTCGCTCATTGATTTGCCCTCCGGAGACGTTACTTTGTGCCATCTCTTTCGACGGCATGTTCTCCTGTTACAAAGCCCAATTTTGTGCATTCGGAAAATTTTCGCCAGATTTTGGCCAATATGTCAGGAGAACATGAAGTGGAAAGAGGTATACTAAATTTCAGCTTCAAAGGCATCGCCTTAAAGTTGGAATTAAGAGGCGCAGGCCTTTCAAGAGGCGTTCGATAATTGTGCGACTCTTCGTTAAACAGTCACTGTCGCGAAACTTCTGCGCCACTTCGCGCTCATTGATTTGTTCTCCGGAGACGTTACTTTGTGCCCTCTGAATCGACGGCATGTTCTCCTGTTACAACGCCCAATTTTGTGCATTCGGAAAATTTTCGCCAGATTTTGGCCAATATATCAGGAGAACATGAAGTGGAAAGAGGTATACTAAATTTCAGCTTCAAAGGCATCGCCTTAAAGTTGCAAATAAGAGGCGCAGGCCTTTCAAGAGGCGTTCGAAAATTCTGCGTCACTTCGTGAATCAGTCACTGTCTCGAAACATCTGCGCCACTTCTCGCTTTTTGATTTGCTCTCCGGAGACGTTACTTTGTGCCATCTCTTTCGACGGCATGTTCTCCTGTTACAACGCCCAATTCTGTGCATTCTGAAAATTTTCGCCAGATTTTGGCCAATATATCAGGAGAACATGAAGTGGAAAGAGGTATACTAAATTTCAGCTTCAAAGGCATCGCCTTAAAGTTGCAATTAAGAGGCGCAGGCCTTTCAAGAGGCGTTCGAAAATTCTGCGTCTCTTCGTGAAACAGTCACTGTCTCGAAACATCTGCGCAACTTCTCGCTCACTGATTTGCCCTCCGGAGACGTTACTTTGTGCCATCCCTTTCGACGGCATGTTCTCCTGTTACAAAGCCCAATTCTGTGCATTCTGAAAATTTTCGCCAGATTTTGGCCAATATATCAGGAGAACATTAGGTGGAAAGAGGTATACTAAATATCAACTTCAAAGGCATCGCTTAAAAGTATCAAATCAGAGGCGCAGGCCTTTCAAGAGGCGTTCGATAATTGTGCGACTCCTCGTTAAACAGTCACTGTCGCGAAACATCTGCGCCACTTCTCGCTTTTTGATTTGCTCTCCGGAGACGTTACTTTGTGCCATCTCTTTCGACGGCATGTTCTCCTGTTACAAAGCCCAATGTTGTGCATTCTGAAAATTTTCGCTAGATTTTGGCCAATATATCAGGAGAACATGAAGTGGAAAGAGGTATACCAAATTTCAGCTTCAAAGGCATCGCCTTAAAGTTGCAAATAAGAGGCGCCGGCCTTTCAAGAGTCGTTCGAAAATTCTGCGTTTCCTCGTTAAACAGTCACTGTCTCGAAACGTCTGCGCAACTTCTCGCTCATTGATTTGCCCTCCGGAGACGTTACTTTGTGCCATCTCTTTCGACGGCATGTTCTCCTGTTACAAAGCCCAATTCTGTGCATTCTGAAAATTTTCGAAGGATTTTGGCCAATATATCAGGAGAACATGAAGTGGAAAGAGGTATACTAAATTTCAGCTTCAAAGGCATCGCCTTAAAGTTGCAAATAAGAGGCGCAGGCCTTTCAAGAGGCGTTCGAAAATTCTGCGTCTCTTCGTTAATCTGTCACTGTCTCGAAACATCTGCGCCACATCTCGCTCTTTGATTTGCTCTCCGGAGACGTTACTTTGTGCCATCTCTTTCGACGGCATGTTTTCCTGTTACAAAGCCCAATTCTGTGCATTCTGAAAATTTTTGCTAGATTTTGGCCAATATATCAGGAAAACATGAAGTGGAAAGAGGTATACTAAATTTCAGCTTCAAAGGCATCGCCTTAAAGTTGCAATTAAGAGGCGCAGGCCTTTCAAGAGGCGTTCGATAATTGTGCGACTCTTCGTTAAACAGTCACTGTCGCGAAACTTCTGCGCCACTTCGCGCTCATTGATTTGTTCTCCGGAGACGTTACTTTGTGCCCTCTGAATCGACGGCATGTTCTCCTGTTACAAAGCCCAATTTTGTGCATTCGGAAAATTTTCGCCAGATTTTGGCCAATATATCAGGAGAACATGAAGTGGAAAGAGGTATACTAAATTTCAGCTTCAAAGGCATCGCCTTAAAGTTGCAAATAAGAGGCGCAGGCCTTTCAAGAGGCGTTCGAAAATTCTGCGTCCCTTCGTGAAACAGTCACTGTCTCGAAACATCTGCGCCACTTCTCGCTTTTTGATTTGCTCTCCGGAGACGTTACTTTGTGCCATCTCTTTCGACGGCATGTTCTCCTGTTACAAAGCCCAATTCTGTGCATTCTGAAAATTTTCGCCAAATTTTGGCCAATATATCAGGAGAACATGAAGTGGAAAGAGGTATACTAAATTTCAGCTTCAAAGGCATCGCCTTAAAGTTGCAATTAAGAGGCGCAGGCCTTTCAAGAGGCTTTCGAAAATTCTGTGTCTCTTCGTTAAACAGTCACTGTCTCGAAACACCTGCGCCACTTCTCGCTTTTTGATTTGCCCTCCGGAGACGTTACTTTGTGCCATCTCTTTCGACGGCATGTTCTCCTGTTACAACGCCCAATTCTGTGCATTCTGCAAATTTTCGCCAGATTTTGGCCAATATATCAGGAGAACATGAAGTGGAAAGAGGTATACTAAATTTCAGCATCAAAGGCATCGCCTTAAAGTTGCAATTAAGAGGCGCAGGCCTTTCAAGAGGCGTTCGAAAATTCTGCGTCTCTTCGTGAAACAGTCACTGTCTCGAAACATCTGCGCAACTTCTCGCTCACTGATTTGCCCTCCGGAGACGTTACTTTGTGCCATCTCTTTCGACGGCATGTTCTCCTGTTACAAAGCCCAATTCTGTGCATTCTGAAAATTTTCGCCAGATTTTGGCCAATATATCAGGAGAACATTAGGTGGAAAGAGGTATACTAAATATCAACTTCAAAGGCATCGCTTAAAAGTATCAAATCAGAGGCGCAGGCCTTTCAAGAGGCGTTCGATAATTGTGCGACTCCTCGTTAAACAGTCACTGTCGCGAAACATCTGCGCCACTTCGCGCTCATTGATTTGCCCTCCGGAGACGTTACTTTGTGCCATCTCTTTCGACGGCATGTTCTCCTGTTACAAAGCCCAATGTTGTGCATTCTGAAAATTTTCGCTAGATTTTGGCCAATATATCAGGAGAACATGAAGTGGAAAGAGGTATACCAAATTTCAGCTTCAAAGGCATCGCCTTAAAGTTGCAAATAAGAGGCGCCGGCCTTTCAAGAGTCGTTCGAAAATTCTGCGTTTCCTCGTTAAACAGTCACTGTCTCGAAACGTCTGCGCAACTTCTCGCTCATTGATTTGCCCTCCGGAGACGTTACTTTGTGCCATCTCTTTCGACGGCATGTTTTCCTGTTACAAAGCCCAATTCTGTGCATTCTGAAAATTTTTGCTAAATTTTGGCCAATATATCAGGAAAACATGAAGTGGAAAGAGGTATACTAAATTTCAACTTCAAAGGCATCGCTTAAAAGTATCAAATCAGAGGCGCAGGCCTTTCAAGAGGCGTTCGATAATTGTGCGACTCTTCGTTAAACAGTCACTGTCGCGAAACATCTGCGCCACTTCGCGCTCATTGATTTGTTCTCCGGAGACGTTACTTTGTGCCCTCTGAATCGACGGCATGTTCTCCTGTTACAAAGCCCAATTTTGTGCATTCGGAAAATTTTCGCCAGATTTTGGCCAATATATCAGGAGAACATGAAGTGGAAAGAGGTATACTAAATTTCAGCTTCAAAGGCATCGCCTTAAAGTTGCAAATAAGAGGCGCAGGCCTTTCAAGAGTCGTTCGAAAATTCTGTGTTTCCTCGTTAAACAGTCACTGTCTCGAAACGTCTGCGCCACTTCTCGCTCTTTGATTTGTTCTCCGGAGACGTTACTTTGTGCCATCTGAATCGACGGCATGTGCTCCTGTTACAAAGCCCAATTTTGTGCATTCGGAAAATTTTCGCCAGATTTTGGCCAATATATCAGGAGAACATGAAGTGGAAAGAGGTATACTAAATTTCAGCTTCAAAGGCATCGCCTTAAAGTTGCAATTAAGAGGCGCAGGCCTTTCAAGAGGCGTTCGAAAATTCTGCGTGTCTTCGTTAAAAAGTCACTGTCTCGAAATATCTGCGCCACTTCTCGCTTTTTGATTTGCTCTCCGGAGACGTTACTTTGTGCCATCTCTTTCGACGGCATGTTCTCCTGTTACAACGCCCAATTCTGTGCATTCTGCAAATTTTCGCCAGATTTTGGCCAATATATCAGGAGAACATGAAGTGGAAAGAGGTATACTAAATTTCAACTTCAAAGGCATCGCTTAAAAGTATCAAATCAGAGGCGCAGGCCTTTCAAGAGGCGTTCGAAAATTGTGCGACTCTTCGTTAAACAGTCACTGTCTCGAAACATCTGCGCCACTTCTCGCTCATTGATTTGCCCTCCGGAGACGTTACTTTGTGCCATCTCTTTCGACGGCATGTTCTCCTGTTACAAAGCCCAATTTTGTGCATTCGGAAAATTTTCGCCAGATTTTGGCCAATATGTCAGGAGAACATGAAGTGGAAAGAGGTATACTAAATTTCAGCTTCAAAGGCATCGCCTTAAAGTTGGAATTAAGAGGCGCAGGCCTTTCAAGAGGCGTTCGATAATTGTGCGACTCTTCGTTAAACAGTCACTGTCGCGAAACTTCTGCGCCACTTCGCGCTCATTGATTTGTTCTCCGGAGACGTTACTTTGTGCCCTCTGAATCGACGGCATGTTCTCCTGTTACAACGCCCAATTTTGTGCATTCGGAAAATTTTCGCCAGATTTTGGCCAATATATCAGGAGAACATGAAGTGGAAAGAGGTATACTAAATTTCAGCTTCAAAGGCATCGCCTTAAAGTTGCAAATAAGAGGCGCAGGCCTTTCAAGAGGCGTTCGAAAATTCTGCGTCACTTCGTGAATCAGTCACTGTCTCGAAACATCTGCGCCACTTCTCGCTTTTTGATTTGCTCTCCGGAGACGTTACTTTGTGCCATCTCTTTCGACGGCATGTTCTCCTGTTACAACGCCCAATTCTGTGCATTCTGAAAATTTTCGCCAGATTTTGGCCAATATATCAGGAGAACATGAAGTGGAAAGAGGTATACTAAATTTCAGCTTCAAAGGCATCGCCTTAAAGTTGCAATTAAGAGGCGCAGGCCTTTCAAGAGGCGTTCGAAAATTCTGCGTCTCTTCGTGAAACAGTCACTGTCTCGAAACATCTGCGCAACTTCTCGCTCATTGATTTGCCCTCCGGAGACGTTACTTTGTGCCATCTCTTTCGACGGCATGTTCTCCTGTTACAAAGCCCAATTCTGTGCATTCTGAAAATTTTCGCCAGATATTGGCCAATATATCAGGAGAACATGAAGTGGAAAGAGGTATACTAAATTTCAGCTTCAAAGGCATCGCCTTAAAGTTGCAAATAAGAGGCGCAGGCCTTTCAAGAGGCGTTCGAAAATTCTGCGTCTCTTCGTTAATCTGTCACTGTTTCGAAACATCTGCGCCACATCTCGCTCTTTGATTTGCTCTCCGGAGACGTTACTTTGTGCCATCTCTTTCGACGGCATGTTTTCCTGTTACAAAGCCCAATTCTGTGCATTCTGAAAATTTTTGCTAGATTTTGGCCAATATATCAGGAAAACATGAAGTGGAAAGAGGTATACTAAATATCAACTTCAAAGGCATCGCTTAAAAGTATCAAATCAGAGGCGCAGGCCTTTCATGAGGCGTTCGATAATTGTGCGACTCTTCGTTAAACAGTCACTGTCGCGAAACATCTGCGCCACTTCGCGCTCATTGATTTGCCCTCCGGAGACGTTACTTTGTGCCATCTCTTTCGACGGCATGTTCTCCTGTTACAAAGCCCAATTTTGTGTATTCTCGAAGTTTTCGCCAGATGTTCGCCAATAAATCAGGAGAAAATGAAGTGGAAAGAGGTATACTAAATTTCAGCTTCAAAGGCATCGCTTAAAAGTATCAAATAAGAGGCGCAGGCCTTTCAAGAGGCGTTCGAAAATTCTGCATCTCTTCGTTAAACAGTCACTGTCTCGAAACACCTGCGCCACTTCTCGCTCCTTGGTTTGCTCTCCGGAAACGTTACTTTGTGCCATCTCTTTCGACGGCATGTTCTCCTGTCACAAAGCCCAATGTTGTGCATTCTGAAAATTTTCGCTAGATTTTGGCCAATATATCAGGAGAACATAAAGTGGAAAGAGGTATACTAAATTTCAGCTTCAAAGGCATCGCCATAAAGTTGCAAATAAGAGGCGCAGGCCTTTCAAGAGGCGTTCGAAAATTCTGCGTCTCTTCGTTAATCTGTCACTGTCTCGAAACATCTGCGCCACATCTCGCTCTTTGATTTGCTCTCCGGAGACGTTACTTTGTGCCATCTCTTTCGACGGCATGTTTTCCTGTTACAAAGCCCAATTCTGTGCATTCTGAAAATTTTTGCTAGATTTTGGCCAATATATCAGGAGAACATGAATTCGAAATAGGTATACTAAATTTCAGCTTCAAAGGCATCGCCTTAAAGTTGCAAATAAGAGGGGCAGGCCTTTCAGGAGGCGTTCGAAAATTCTGCGTCTCTTCGTTAAACAGTCACTGTCTCGAAACACTTGCGCTACTTCTCGCTCTTTGATTTGCTCTCCGGAGACGTTACTTTGTGCCATCTCTATCGACGGCATGTTCTCCTGTTACAAAGACCAATTTTGCGCAATCGGAAAATTTTCGCCCGATTTTGGCCAATATATCAGGAGAACATGAAGTGGAAAGAGGTATACTAAATTTCAGCTTCAAAGGCATCGCTTAAAAGTATCAAATCAGAGGCGCAGGCCTTTCAAGTGGCGTTCGATAATTGTGCGACTCTTCGTTAATCTGTCACTGTCTCGAAACATCTGCGCCACATCTCGCTCTTTGATTTGCTCTCCGGAGACGTTACTTTGTGCCATCTCTTTCGACGGCATGTTTTCCTGTTACAAAGCCCAATTCTGTGCATTCTGAAAATTTTTGCTAGATTTTGGCCAATATATCAGGAAAACATGAAGTGGAAAGGGGTATACTAAATATCAACTTCAAAGGCATCGCTTAAAAGTATCAAATCAGAGGCGCAGGCCTTTCAAGAGGCGTTCGATAATTGTGCGACTCTTCGTTAAACAGTCACTGTCGCGAAACATCTGCGCCACTTCGCGCTCATTGATTTGCCCTCCGGAGACGTTACTTTGTGCCATCTCTTTCGACGGCATGTTCTCCTGTTACAAAGCCCAATTTTGTGTATTCTCGAAGTTTTCGCCAGATTTTGGCCAATAAATCAGGAGAAAATGAAGTGGAAAGAGGTATACTAAATTTCAGCTTCAAAGGCATCGCTTAAAAGTATCAAATAAGAGGCGCAGGCCTTTCAAGAGGCGTTCGAAAATTCTGCATCTCTTCGTTAAACAGTCACTGTCTCGAAACACCTGCGCCACTTCTCGCTCCTTGGTTTGCTCTCCGGAAACGTTACTTTGTGCCATCTCTTTCGACGGCATGTTCTCCTGTCACAAAGCCCAATGTTGTGCATTCTGAAAATTTTCGCTAGATTTTGGCCAATATATCAGGAGAACATGAAGTGGAAAGAGGTATACTAAATTTCAGCTTCAGAGGCATCGCCTTAAAGTTGCAAATAAGAGGCGCAGGCCTTTCAAGAGTCGTTCGAAAATTCTGCGACTCTTCGTTAAACAGTCACTGTCTCGAAACGTCTGCGCCACTTCTCGCTCTTTGATTTGTTCTCCGGAGACGTTACTTTGTGCCATCTGAATCGACAGTATGTTCTCCTGTTACAAAGCCCAATTTTGTGCATTCTGAAAATTTTCGCTAGATTTTGGCCAATATATCAGGAGAACATGAAGTGGAAAGAGGTATACTAAATTTCAGCTTCAAAGGCATCGCCTTAAAGTTGCAAATAAGAGGCGCAGGCCTTTCAAGAGTCGTTCGAAAATTCTGCGTTTCCTCGTTAAACAGTCACTGTCTCCAAACGTCTGCGCCACTTCTCGCTCTTTGATTTGTTCTCCGGAGACGTTACTTTGTGCCATCTGAATCGACGGCATGTTCTCCTGTTACAAAGCCCAATTTTGTGCATTCGGAAAATTTTCGCTAGATTTTGGCCAATATATCAGGAGAACATGAAGTGGAAAGAGGTATACTAAATTTCAGCTTCAAAGGCATCGCCTTAAAGTTGCAATTAAGAGGCGCAGGCCTTTCAAGAGGCGTTCGAAAATTCTGCGTGTCTTCGTTAAAAAGTCACTGTCTCGAAGCATCTGCGCCACATCTCGCTCTTTGATTTGCTCTCCGGAGACGTTACTTTGTGCCATCTCTTTCGACGGCATGTTTTCCTGTTACAAAGCCCAATTCTGTGCATTCTGAAAATTTTTGCTAGATTTTGGCCAATATATCAGGAAAACATGAAGTGGAAAGAGGTATACTAAATTTCAACTTCAAAGGCATCGCTTAAAAGTATCAAATCAGTGGCGCAGGCCTTTCAAGAGGCGTTCGATAATTGTGCGACTCTTCGTTAAACAGTCACTGTCGCGAAACATCTGCGCCACTTCGCGCTCATTGATTTGCCCTCCGGAGACGTTACTTTGTGCCATCTCTTTCGACGGCATGTTCTCCTGTTACAAAGCCCAATGTTGTGCATTCTGAAAATTTTCGCTAGATTTTGGCCAATATATCAGGAGAACATGAAGTGGAAAGAGGTATACTAAATTTCAGCTTCAAAGGCATCGCCTTAAAGTTGCAAATAAGAGGCGCAGGCCTTGCAAGAGTCGTTCGAAAATTCTGCGTTTCCTCGTTAAACAGTCACTGTCTCCAAACGTCTGCGCCACTTCTCGCTCTTTGATTTGTTCTCCGGAGACGTTACTTTGTGCCATCTGAATCGACGGCATGTTCTCCTGTTACAAAGCCCAATTTTGTGCATTCGGAAAATTTTCGCCAGATTTTGGCCAATATATCAGGAGAACATGAAGTGGAAAGAGGTATACTAAATTTCAGCTTCAAAGGCATCGCCTTAAAGTTGCAATTAAGAGGCGCAGGCCTTTCAAGAGGCGTTCGAAAATTCTGCGTGTCTTCGTTAAAAAGTCACTGTCTCGAAACATCTGCGCCACTTCTCGCTTTTTGATTTGCTCTCCGGAGACGTTACTTTGTGCCATCTCTTTCGACGGCATGTTCTCCTGTTCCAACGCCCAATTCTGTGCATTCTGCAAATTTTCGCCAGATTTTGGCCAATATATCAGGAGAACATGAAGTGGAAAGAGGTATACTAAATTTCAGCATCAAAGGCATCGCCTTAAAGTTGCAATTAAGAGGCGCAGGCCTTTCAAGAGGCGTTCGAAAATTGTGCGACTCTTC
Source organism: Andrena cerasifolii (assembly GCF_050908995.1). NCBI lineage: Eukaryota > Metazoa > Arthropoda > Insecta > Hymenoptera > Andrenidae > Andrena > Andrena cerasifolii. Next base: position 24,998 of record NW_027485676.1, read on the forward strand.
GTTAAACAGTCACTGTCTCGAAACATCTGCGCCACGTCTCGCTCATTGATTTTCCCTCCGGAGACGTTACTTTGTGCCATCTCTTTCGACTGCATGTTCTCCTGTTACAAAGCCCAATTTTGTGCATTCGGAAAATTTTCGCCAGATTTTGGCCAATATATCAGGAGAACATTAAGTGGAAAGAGGTATACTAAATTTCAGCTTCAAAGGCATCGCCTTAAAGTTGCAATTAAGAGGCGCAGGCCTTTCAAGAGGCGTTCGAAAATTCTGCGTGTCTTCGTTAAAAAGTCACTGTCTCGAAACATCTGCGCCACTTCTCGCTTTTTGATTTGCTCTCCGGAGACGTTACTTTGTGCCATCTCTTTCGACGGCATGTTCTCCTGTTCCAACGCCCAATTCTGTGCATTCTGCAAATTTTCGCCAGATTTTGGCCAATATATCAGGAGAACATGAAGTGGAAAGAGGTATACTAAATTTCAGCATCAAAGGCATCGCCTTAAAGTTGCAATTAAGAGGCGCAGGCCTTTCAAGAGGCGTTCGAAAATTGTGCGACTCTTCGTTAAACAGTCACTGTCTCGAAACATCTGCGCCACGTCTCGCTCATTGATTTTCCCTCCGGAGACGTTACTTTGTGCCATCTCTTTCGACTGCATGTTCTCCTGTTACAAAGCCCAATTTTGTGCATTCGGAAAATTTTCGCCAGATTTTGGCCAATATATCAGGAGAACATTAAGTGGAAAGAGGTATACTAAATTTCAGCTTCAAAGGCATCGCCTTAAAGTTGCAATTAAGAGGCGCAGGCCTTTCAAGAGGCGTTCGAAAATTCTGCGTGTCTTCGTTAAAAAGTCACTGTCTCGAAACATCTGCGCCACTTCTCGCTTTTTGATTTGCTCTCCGGAGACGTTACTTTGTGCCATCTCTTTCGACGGCATGTTCTCCTGTTACAACGCCCAATTCTGTGCATTCTGAAAATTTTCGCCAGATATTGGCCAATATATCAGGAGAACATGAAGTGGAAAGAGGTATACTAAATTTCAGCTTCAAAGGCATCGCCTTAAAGTTGCAAATAAGAGGCGCAGGCCTTTCAAGAGGCGTTCGAAAATTCTGCGTCTCTTCGTTAATCTGTCACTGTCTCGAAACATCTGCGCCACATCTCGCTCTTTGATTTGCTCTCCGGAGACGTTACTTTGTGCCATCTCTTTCGACGGCATGTTTTTCTGTTACAAAGCCCAATTCTGTGCATTCTGAAAATTTTTGCTAGATTTTGGCCAATATATCAGGAAAACATGAAGTGGAAAGAGGTATACTAAATATCAACTTCAAAGGCATCGCTTAAAAGTATCAAATCAGAGGCGCAGGCCTTTCAAGAGGCGTTCGATAATTGTGCGACTCTTCGTTAAACAGTCACTGTCGCGAAACATCTGCGCCACTTCGCGCTCATTGATTTGCCCTCCGGAGACGTTACTTTGTGCCATCTCTTTCGACGGCATGTTTTCCTGTTACAAAGCCCAATTCTGTGCATTCTGAAAATTTTTGCTAGATTTTGGCCAATATATCAGGAAGACATGAAGTGGAAAGAGGTATACTAAATATCAACTTCAAAGGCATCGCTTAAAAGTATCAAATCAGAGGCGCAGGCCTTTCAAGAGGCGTTCGATAATTGTGCGACTCTTCGTTAAACAGTCACTGTCGCGAAACATCTGCGCCACTTCCTGCTCTTTGATTTGCTCTCCGGAGACGTTACTTTGTGCCATCTCTATCGACGGCATGTTCTCCTGTTACAAAGACCAATTTTGCGCAATCGGAAAATTTTCGCCCGATTTTGGCCAATATATCAGGAGAACATGAAGTGGAAAGAGGTATACTAAATTTCAGCTTCAAAGGCATCGCTTAAAAGTATCAAATCAGAGGCGCAGGCCTTTCAAGAGGCGTTCGATAATTGTGCGACTCTTCGTTAATCTGTCACTGTCTCGAAACATCTGCGCCACATCTCGCTCTTTGATTTGCTCTCCGGAGACGTTACTTTGTGCCATCTCTTTCGACGGCATGTTTTCCTGTTACAAAGCCCAATTCTGTGCATTCTGAAAATTTTTGCTAGATTTTGGCCAATATATCAGGAAAACATGAAGTGGAAAGAGGTATACTAAATATCAACTTCAAAGGCATCGCTTAAAAGTATCAAATCAGAGGCGCAGGCCTTTCAAGAGGCGTTCGATAATTGTGCGACTCTTCGTTAAACAGTCACTGTCGCGAAACATCTGCGCCACTTCGCGCTCAATGATTTGCCCTCCGGAGACGTTACTTTGTGCCATCTCTTTCGACGGCATGTTCTCCTGTTACAAAGCCCAATTTTGTGTATTCTCGAAGTTTTCGCCAGATTTTGGCCAATAAATCAGGAGAAAATGAAGTGGAAAGAGGTATACTAAATTTCAGCTTCAAAGGCATCGCTTAAAAGTATCAAATAAGAGGCGCAGGCCTTTCAAGAGGCGTTCGAAAATTCTGCATCTCTTCGTTAAACAGTCACTGTCTCGAAACACCTGCGCCACTTCTCGCTCCTTGGTTTGCTCTCCGGAAACGTTACTTTGTGCCATCTCTTTCGACGGCATGTTCTCCTGTCACAAAGCCCAATGTTGTGCATTCTGAAAATTTTCGCTAGATTTTGGCCAATATATCAGGAGAACATGAAGTGGAAAGAGGTATACTAAATTTCAGCTTCAAAGGCATCGCCTTAAAGTTGCAAATAAGAGGCGCAGGCCTTTCAAGAGTCGTTCGAAAATTCTGCGTTTCCTCGTTAAACAGTCACTGTCTCGAAACGTCTGCGCCACTTCTCGCTCTTTGATTTGTTCTCCGGAGACGTTACTTTGTGCCATCTGAATCGACAGCATGTTCTCCTGTTACAAAGCCCAATTTTGTGCATTCTGAAAATTTTCGCTAGATTTTGGCCAATATATCAGGAGAACATGAAGTGGAAAGAGGTATACTAAATTTCAGCTTCAAAGGCATCGCCTTAAAGTTGCAAATAAGAGGCGCAGGCCTTTCAAGAGTCGTTCGAAAATTCTGCGTTTCCTCGTTAAACAGTCACTGTCTCCAAACGTCTGCGCCACTTCTCGCTCTTTGATTTGTTCTCCGGAGACGTTACTTTGTGCCATCTGAATCGACGGCATGTTCTCCTGTTACAAAGCCCAATTTTGTGCATTCGGAAAATTTTCGCTAGATTTTGGCCAATATATCAGGAGAACATGAAGTGGAAAGAGGTATACTAAATTTCAGCTTCAAAGGCATCGCCTTAAAGTTGCAATTAAGAGGCGCAGGCCTTTCAAGAGGCGTTCGAAAATTCTGCGTGTCTTCGTTAAACAGTCACTGTCTTGAAACATCTGCGGCACTTCCTGCTCTTTGATTTGCTCTCCGGAGACGTTACTTTGTGCCATCTCTATCGACGGCATGTTCTCCTGTTACAAAGACCAATTTTGCGCAATCGGAAAATTTTCGCCCGATTTTGGCCAATATATCTGGAGAACATGAAGTGGAAAGAGGTATACTAAATTTCAGCTTCAAAGGCATCGCCTTAAAGTTGCAAATAAGAGGCGCAGGCCTTTCAAGAGGCGTTCGAAAATTCTGCGTCTCTTCGTTAATCTGTCACTGTCTCGAAACATCTGCGCCACATCTCGCTCTTTGATTTGCTCTCCGGAGACGTTACTTTGTGCCATCTCTTTCGACGGCATGTTTTCCTGTTACAAAGCCCAATTCTGTGCATTCTGAAAATTTTTGCTAGATTTTGGCCAATATATCAGGAAAACATGAAGTGGAAAGAGGTATACTAAATTTCAACTTCAAAGGCATCGCTTAAAAGTATCAAATCAGAGGCGCAGGCCTTTCAAGAGGCGTTCGATAATTGTGCGACTCTTCGTTAAACAGTCACTGTCGCGAAACATCTGCGCCACTTCCTGCTCTTTGATTTGCTCTCCGGAGACGTTACTTTGTGCCATCTGAATCGACGGCATGTTCTCCTGTTACAAAGCCCAATTTTGTGCATTCGGAAAATTTTCGCCAGATTTTGGCCAATATATCAGGAGAACATGAAGTGGAAAGAGGTATACTAAATTTCAGCTTCAAAGGCATCGCTTAAAAGTATCAAATCAGAGGCGCAGGCCTTTCAAGAGGCGTTCGATAATTGTGCGACTCTTCGTTAAACAGTCACTGTCGCGAAACATCTGCGCCACTTCGCGCTCATTGATTTGCCCTCCGGAGACGTTACTTTGTGCCATCTCTTTCGGCGGCATGTTCTCCTGTTACAAAGCCCAATGTTGTGCATTCTGAAAATTTTCGCTAGATTTTGGCCAATATATCAGGAGAACATGAAGTGGAAAGAGGTATACTAAATTTCAGCTTCAAAGGCATCGCCTTAAAGTTGCAAATAAGAGGCGCAGGCCTTGCAAGAGTCGTTCGAAAATTCTGCGTTTCCTCGTTAAACAGTCACTGTCTCCAAACGTCTGCGCCACTTCTCGCTCTTTGATTTGTTCTCCGGAGACGTTACTTTGTGCCATCTGAATCGACGGCATGTTCTCCTGTTACAAAGCCCAATTTTGTGCATTCGGAAAATTTTCGCCAGATTTTGGCCAATATATCAGGAGAACATGAAGTGGAAAGAGGTATACTAAATTTCAGCTTCAAAGGCATCGCCTTAAAGTTGCAATTAAGAGGCGCAGGCCTTTCAAGAGGCGTTCGAAAATTCTGCGTGTCTTCGTTAAAAAGTCACTGTCTCGAAACATCTGCGCCACTTCTCGCTTTTTGATTTGCTCTCCGGAGACGTTACTTTGTGCCATCTCTTTCGACGGCATGTTCTCCTGTTACAACGCCCAATTCTGTGCATTCTGCAAATTTTCGCCAGATTTTGGCCAATATATCAGGAGAACATTAAGTGGAAAGAGGTATACTAAATTTCAGCATCAAAGGCATCGCCTTAAAGTTGCAATTAAGAGGCGCAGGCCTTTCAAGAGGCGTTCGAAAATTCTGCGTGTCTTCGTTAAACAGTCACTGTCTTGAAACATCTGCGCCACTTCCTGCTCTTTGATTTGCTCTCCGGAGACGTTACTTTGTGCCATCTCTATCGACGGCATGTTCTCCTGTTACAAAGACCAATTTTGCGCAATCGGAAAATTTTCGCCCGATTTTGGCCAATATATCTGGAGAACATGAAGTGGAAAGAGGTATACTAAATTTCAGCTTCAAAGGCATCGCCTTAAAGTTGCAAATAAGAGGCGCAGGCCTTTCAAGAGGCGTTCGAAAATTCTGCGTCTCTTCGTTAATCTGTCACTGTCTCGAAACATCTGCGCCACATCTCGCTCTTTGATTTGCTCTCCGGAGACGTTACTTTGTGCCATCTCTTTCGACGGCATGTTTTCCTGTTACAAAGCCCAATTCTGTGCATTCTGAAAATTTTCGCCCGATTTTGGCCAATATATCTGGAGAACATGAAGTGGAAAGAGGTATACTAAATTTCAGCTTCAAAGGCATCGCCTTAAAGTTGCAAATAAGAGGCGCAGGCCTTGCAAGAGTCGTTCGAAAATTCTGCGTTTCCTCGTTAAACAGTCACTGTCTCCAAACGTCTGCGCCACTTCTCGCTCTTTGATTTGTTCTCCGGAGACGTTACTTTGTGCCATCTGAATCGACGGCATGTTCTCCTGTTACAAAGCCCAATTTTGTGCATTCGGAAAATTTTCGCCAGATTTTGGCCAATATATCAGGAGAACATGAAGTGGAAAGAGGTATACTAAATTTCAGCTTCAAAGGCATCGCCTTAAAGTTGCAATTAAGAGGCGCAGGCCTTTCAAGAGGCGTTCGAAAATTCTGCGTGTCTTCGTTAAAAAGTCACTGTCTCGAAACATCTGCGCCACTTCTCGCTTTTTGATTTGCTCTCCGGAGACGTTACTTTGTGCCATCTCTTTCGACGGCATGTTCTCCTGTTCCAACGCCCAATTCTGTGCATTCTGCAAATTTTCGCCAGATTTTGGCCAATATATCAGGAGAACATGAAGTGGAAAGAGGTATACTAAATTTCAGCATCAAAGGCATCGCCTTAAAGTTGCAATTAAGAGGCGCAGGCCTTTCAAGAGGCGTTCGAAAATTGTGCGACTCTTCGTTAAACAGTCACTGTCTCGAAACATCTGCGCCACGTCTCGCTCATTGATTTGCCCTCCGGAGACGTTACTTTGTGCCATCTCTTTCGACTGCATGTTCTCCTGTTACAAAGCCCAATTTTGTGCATTCGGAAAATTTTCGCCAGATTTTGGCCAATATATCAGGAGAACATTAAGTGGAAAGAGGTATACTAAATTTCAGCTTCAAAGGCATCGCCTTAAAGTTGCAATTAAGAGGCGCAGGCCTTTCAAGAGGCGTTCGAAAATTCTGCGTGTCTTCGTGAAGCAGTCACTGTCTCGAAACATCTGCGCCACTTCTCGCTTTTTGATTTGCTCTCCGGAGACGTTACTTTGTGCCATCTCTTTCGACGGCATGTTCTCCTGTTACAACGCCCAATTCTGTGCATTCTGAAAATTTTCGCCAGATTTTGGCCAATATATCAGGAGAACATGAAGTGGAAAGAGGTATACTAAATTTCAGCTTCAAAGGCATCGCCTTAAAGTTGCAATTAAGAGGCGCAGGCCTTTCAAGAGGCGTTCGAAAATTCTGCGTCTCTTCGTGAAACAGTCACTGTCTCGAAACATCTGCGCAACTTCTCGCTCATTGATTTGCCCTCCGGAGACGTTACTTTGTGCCATCTCTTTCGACGGCATGTTCTCCTGTTACAAAGCCCAATTCTGTGCATTCTGAAAATTTTCGCCAGATATTGGCCAATATATCAGGAGAACATGAAGTGGAAAGAGGTATACTAAATTTCAGCTTCAAAGGCATCGCCATAAAGTTGCAAATAAGAGGCGCAGGCCTTTCAAGAGGCGTTCGAAAATTCTGCGTCTCTTCGTTAATCTGTCACTGTCTCGAAACATCTGCGCCACATCTCGCTCCTTGATTTGCTCTCCGGAGACGTTACTTTGTGCCATCTCTTTCGACGGCATGTTTTCCTGTTACAAAGCCCAATTCTGTGCATTCTGAAAATTTTTGCTAGATTTTGGCCAATATATCAGGAAGACATGAAGTGGAAAGAGGTATACTAAATATCAACTTCAAAGGCATCGCTTAAAAGTATCAAATCAGAGGCGCAGGCCTTTCAAGAGGCGTTCGATAATTGTGCGACTCTTCGTTAAACAGTCACTGTCGCGAAACATCTGCGCCACTTCCTGCTCTTTGATTTGCTCTCCGGAGACGTTACTTTGTGCCATCTCTATCGACGGCATGTTCTCCTGTTACAAAGACCAATTTTGCGCAATCGGAAAATTTTCGCCCGATTTTGGCCAATATATCAGGAGAACATGAAGTGGAAAGAGGTATACTAAATTTCAGCTTCAAAGGCATCGCTTAAAAGTATCAAATCAGAGGCGCAGGCCTTTCAAGAGGCGTTCGATAATTGTGCGACTCTTCGTTAATCTGTCACTGTCTCGAAACATCTGCGCCACATCTCGCTCTTTGATTTGCTCTCCGGAGACGTTACTTTGTGCCATCTCTTTCGACGGCATGTTTTCCTGTTACAAAGCCCAA
>NW_027485677.1:0-32638 GCF_050908995.1 Andrena cerasifolii
GAGTAAAACGAGTAAAACGAGTAAAACGAGTAAAACGAGTAAAACGAGTAAAACGAGTAAAACGAGTAAAACGAGTGAAACGATTAAAACGAGTCCAACGAGTAAAACTAGTAAAACTAGTAAAACTAGTAAAACGAGTAAAACGAGTAAAACGAGTGAAACGAGTAAAACTAGTAAAACGAGTAAAACGAGTAAAACGAGTAAAACGAGTAAAACGAGTAAAACGAGTAAATCGAGTAAATCGAGTAAATAGAGTAAAACGAGTAAAACGAGTAAAACGAGCAAAACGAGCAAAACTAGTAAACGAGTAAAACGAGTAAAACGAGCAAAACGAGCAAAACGAGCAAAACGAGTAAAACGAGCAAAACGAGTAAAACGAGTAAAACGAGTAAAACGAGTAAAACGAGTAAAAACGAGCAAAACTAGTAAAACGAGTAAAACGAGTAAAACGAGTAAAACGAGTAAAACGAGTAAAACGAGTAAAACGAGTAAAACGAGTAAAACTAGTAAAACTAGTAAAACGAGCAAAACTAGTAAAACGAGTAAAACGAGTAAAACGAGTATAACGAGTAAAACGAGTAAAACGAGTAAAACGAGTAAAAACGAGTAAAACGAGTAAAACTAGTAAAACTAGTAAAACGAGTAAAACGAGTAAAACGAGTAAAACGAGTAAAACGAGTAAAACGAGTAAATCGAGTAAATCGAGTAAATCGAGTAAAACGAGTAAAACGAGTAAAACGAGCAGAACGAGCAAAACTAGTAAAACGAGTAAAACGAGTAAAACGAGCAAAACGAGCAAAACGAGCAAAACGAGTAAAACGAGCAAAACGAGTAAAACGAGTAAAACGAGTAAAACGAGTAAAACGAGCAAAACTAGTAAAACGAGTAAAACGAGTAAAACTAGTAAAACGAGTATAACGAGTAAAACGAGTAAAACGAGTAAAACGAGTAAAACGAGTAAAACGAGTAAAACGAGTAAAACGAGTAAAACGAGTAAAACGAGTAAAACGAGTAAAACGAGTAAAACGAGTAAACGAGTAAAACGAGTAAACGAGTAAAACGAGTAAAACGAGTAAAACGAGTAAAACGCGTAAAACGAGTAAAACGAGTAAAACGAGTAAAACGAGTAAAACGAGTAAAACTAGTAAAACTAGTAAAACGAGTAAAACGAGTAAAACGAGTAAAACGAGTAAAACGAGCAAAACTAGTAAAACGAGTAAAACGAGTAAAACGAGTAAAACGAGTAAAACGAGCAAAACTAGTAAAACGAGTAAAACGAGTAAAACGAGTAAAACGTGTAAAACGAGTAAAACGAGTAAAACGAGCAAAACTAGTAAAACTAGTAAATAAAACGAGTAAAACGAGTAAAACGAGTAAACGAGTAAAACGAGTAAAAACTAGTAAAACGATTAAAACGAGTAAAACGAGTAAAACGAGTAAAACGAGTAAAACGAGTAAAACGAGTAAAACGAGTAAAACGAGTAAAACGAGTAAAACGAGTAAAACGAGTAAAACGAGTAAAACGAGTAAAACGCGTAAAACGAGTAAAACGAGTAAAACGAGTAAAACGAGTAAAACGAGTAAAACGAGTAAAACGAGTAAAACGAGTAAAACGAGTAAAACGAATAAAACGTGTAAAACGAGTAAAACGAGTAAAACGAGTAAAACGAGTAAAACGAGTAAAACGAGTAAAACGAGTAAAACGAATAAAACGAGTAAAACGAGTGAAACGATTAAAACGAGTCCAACGAGTAAAACTAGTAAAACTAGTAAAACTAGTAAAACGAGTAAAACGAGTAAAACGAGTAAAACTAGTAAAACGAGTAAAACGAGTAAAACGAGTAAAACGAGTAAAACGAGTAAAACGAGTAAAACGTGTAAAACGAGTAAAACGAGTAAAACGAATAAAACGAGTAAAACGAGTAAAACGAGTGAAACGATTAAAACGAGTCCAACGAGTAAAACTAGTAAAACTAGTAAAACTAGTAAAACGAGTAAAACGAGTAAAACGAGTAAAACTAGTAAAACGAGTAAAACGAGTAAAACGAGTAAAACGAGTAAAACGAGTAAAACGTGTAAAACGAGTAAAACGAGTAAAACGAGTAAAACGAGTAAAACGAGTAAAACGAATAAAACGAGTAAAACGAGTAAAACGAGTAAAACGAGTAAAACGAGTAAAACGAGTAAAACGAGTAAAACGAGTAAATCGAGTAAATCGAGTAAATCGAGTAAAACGAGTAAAACGAGTAAAACGAGCAAAACGAGCAAAACTAGTAAAACGAGCAAAACGAGTAAAACGAGCAAAACGAGCAAAACGAGCAAAACGAGTAAAACGAGCAAAACGAGTAAAACGAGTAAAACGAGTAAAACGAGTAAAACGAGTAAAACGAGCAAAACTAGTAAAACGAGTAAAACGAGTAAAACGAGTAAAACGAGTAAAACGAGTAAAAACGAGTAAAACGAGTAAAACGAGTAAAACGAGTAAAACGAGTAAAACGAGTAAAACGAGTAAAACGAGTAAAACGAGTAAAACGAGTAAAACGAGTAAAACGAGTAAAACTAGTAAAACTAGTAAAACTAGTAAAACGAGTAAAACGAGTAAAACGAGTAAAACGAGTAAAACGAGCAAAACGAGTAAAACGAGTAAAACGAGTAAAACGAGTAAAACGAGTAAAACGAGTAAAACGAGTAAAACGAGTAAAACGAGTAAAACGAGTAAAACGCGTAAAACGAGTAAAACGAGTAAAACGAGTAAAACGAGTAAAACGAGTAAAACTAGTAAAACTAGTAAAACGAGTAAAACGAGTAAAACGAGTAAAACGAGCAAAACTAGTAAAACGAGTAAAACGAGTAAAACGAGTAAAACGAGTAAAACGAGCAAAACTAGTAAAACGAGTAAAACGAGTAAAACGAGTAAAACGTGTAAAACGAGTAAAACGAGTAAAACGAGCAAAACTAGTAAAACTAGTAAAACGAGTAAAACGAGTAAAACGAGTAAAACGAGTAAAACGAGTAAAACGAGTAAAACTAGTAAAACGAGTATAACGAGTAAAACGAGTAAACGAGTAGAACGAGTAAAACGAGTAAAACGAGTAAAACGAGTAAAACGAGTAAAACGAGTAAAACGAGTAAAACGAGTAAAACGAGTAAAACGAGTAAAACGAGTAAAACGAGTAAAACGAGTAAAACGAGTAAAACGAGTAAACGAGTAAAACGAGTAAAACGAGTAAAACGAGTAAAACGAGTAAAACGAGTAAAACGAGTAAAACGAGTAAAACGAGTAAAACGAGTAAAACTAGTAAAACGAGTATAACGAGTAAAACGAGTAAAACGAGTAAAACGAGTAAAACGAGTAAAACGAGTAAAACGAGTAAAACGAGTAAACGAGTAAAACGCGTAAAACGAGTAAAACGAGTAAAACGAGTAAAACGAGTAAAACGAGTAAAACGAGTAAAACGAGTAAAACGAGTAAAACGAGTAAAACGAGTAAAACGAGTAAAACGAGTAAAACGAGTAAAACGAGTAAAACGAGTAAAACGAGTAAAACGAGTAAAACGAGTAAAACGAATAAAACGTGTAAAACGAGTAAAACGAGTAAAACGAGTAAAACGAGTAAAACGAGTAAAACGAGTAAAACGAGTAAAACGAGTGAAACGATTAAAACGAGTAAAACGAGCAAAACTAGTAAAACGAGTAAAACGAGTAAAACGAGTAAAACGAGTAAAACGAGTAAAACGAGTAAAACGAGTAAAACGAGTAAAACGAGTAAAACGCGTAAAACGAGTAAAACGAGTAAAACGAGTAAAACGAGTAAAACGAGTAAAACGAATAAAACGTGTAAAACGAGTAAAACGAGTAAAACGAGTAAAACGAGTAAAACGAGTAAAACGAGTAAAACGAGTAAAACGAGTAAAACGAGTAAAACGAGTAAAACGAGTAAAACGAGTAAAACGAATAAAACGAGTAAAACGAGTAAAACGAGTGAAACGATTAAAACGAGTAAAACGAGTAAAACTAGTAAAACGAGTATAACGAGTAAAACGAGTAAAACGAGTAAAACGAGTAAAACGAGTAAAACGAGTAAAACGAGTAAAACGAGTAAAACGAGTAAAACGAGTAAAACGCGTAAAACGAGTAAAACGAGTAAAACGAGTAAAACGAGTAAAACGAGTAAAACGAGTAAAACGAGTAAAACGAGTAAAACGAGTAAAACGAGTAAAACGAGTAAAACGAGTAAAACGAGTAAAACGAATAAAACGTGTAAAACGAGTAAAACGAGTAAAACGAGTAAAACGAGTAAAACGAGTAAAACGAGTAAAACGAGTAAAACGAGTAAAACGAATAAAACGAGTAAAACGAGTAAAACGAGTGAAACGATTAAAACGAGTAAAACGAGTAAAACGAGCAAAACGAGTAAAACGAGTAAAACGAGTAAAACGAGTAAAACGAGTAAAACGAGTAAAACGAGTAAAACGAGTAAAACGAGTAAAACGAGTAAAACGAGTAAAACGAGTAAAACGAGTAAAACGAGTAAAACGAGTAAAACGAGTAAAACGAGTAAAACGAGTAAAACGAGTAAAACGAGTAAAACGAGTAAAACGAGTAAAACGAGTAAAACGAGTAAAACGAGTAAAACGAGTAAAACGAGTAAAACGATTAAAACGAGTAAAACGAGTAAAACGAGTAAAACTAGTAAAACTAGTAAAACGAGTAAAACGCGTAAAACGAGTAAAACGAGTAAAACGAGTAAAACTAGTAAAACTAGTAAAACGAGTAAAACGAGTAAAACGAGTAAAACGAGTAAAACGAGTAAAACGAGTAAAACGAGTAAAACGAGTAAAACTAGTAAAACGAGTATAACGAGTAAAACGAGTAAAACGAGTAAAACGAGTAAAACGAGTAAAACGAGTAAAACGAGTAAAACGAGTAAAACGAGTAAAACGCGTAAAACGAGTAAAACGAGTAAAACGAGTAAAACGAGTAAAACGAGTAAAACGAGTAAAACGAGTAAAACGAGTAAAACGAGTAAAACGAGTAAAACGAGTAAAACGAGTAAAACGAGTAAAACTAGTAAAACGAGTATAACGAGTAAAACGAGTAAAACGAGTAAAACGAGTAAAACGAGTAAAACGAGTAAAACGAGTAAAACGAGTAAAACGAGTAAAACGCGTAAAACGAGTAAAACGAGTAAAACGAGTAAAACGAGTAAAACGAGTAAAACGAGTAAAACGAGTAAAACGAGTAAAACGAGTAAAACGAGTAAAACGAGTAAAACGAGTAAAACGAGTAAAAACGAGCAAAACTAGTAAAACGAGTAAAACGAGTAAAACGAGTAAAACTAGTAAAAACTAGTAAAACGAGTAAAACGAGTAAAACGAGTAAAACGAGTAAAACGAGCAAAACGAGTAAAACGAGTAAAACGAGTAAAACGAGTAAAACGAGTAAAACGAGTAAAACGAGTAAAACGAATAAAACGAGTAAAACGAGTGAAACGATTAAAACGAGTAAAACGAGTAAAACGAGTAAAACGAGTAAAACGAGTGAAACGATTAAAACGAGTCAAACGAGTAAAACTAGTAAAACTAGTAAAACTAGTAAAACGAGTAAAACGAGTAAAACGAGTAAAACTAGTAAAACGAGTAAAACGAGTAAAACGAGTAAAACGAGTAAAACGAGTAAAACGAGTAAATCGAGTAAATCGAGTAAATCGAGTAAAACGAGTAAAACGAGTAAAACGAGCAAAACGAGCAAAACTAGTAAAACGAGTAAAACGAGTAAAACGAGCAAAACGAGTAAAACGAGCAAAACGAGTAAAACGAGCAAAACGAGTAAAACGAGTAAAACGAGTAAAACGAGTAAAACGAGTAAAACGAGTAAAACGAGTAAAACGAGTAAAACGAGTAAAACGAGTAAAACGAGTAAAACGAGTAAAACGAGTATATCGAGTAAAACGAGTAAAACGAGTAAAACGAGTAAAACGGGCAAAACTAGTAAAACGAGTAAAACGAGTAAAACGAGTAAAACGAGTAAAACGAGCAAAACTAGTAAAATGAGTAAAACGAGTAAAACGAGTAAAACGTGTAAAACGAGTAAAACGAGCAAAACTAGTAAAACTAGTAAAACGAGTAAAACGAGTAAAACGAGTAAAACGAGTAAAACGAGTAAAACGAGTAAAACGAGTAAATCGAGTAAAACGAGTAAAACTAGTAAAACGAGTATAACGAGTAAAACGAGTAAAACGAGTAAAACGAGTAAAACGAGTAAAACGAGTAAAACGAGTAAAACGAGTAAAACGAGTAAAACGAGTAATACGAGTAAAACGAGTAAAACGAGTAAAACGAGTAAAACGAGTAAAACGAGTAAAACGAGTAAAACGAGTAAAACGAGTAAAACGAGTAAAACGAGTAAAACGAGTAAAACGAGTAAAACGCGTAAAACGAGTAAAACGAGTAAAACGAGTAAAACGAGTAAAACGAGTAAAACGAGTAAAACGAGTAAAACGAGTAAAACGAGTAAAACGAGTAAAACGAGTAAAACGAGTAAAACGAGTAAAACGCGTAAAACGAGTAAAACGAGTAAAACGAGTAAAACGAGTAAAACGAGTAAAACTAGTAAAACTAGTAAAACGAGTAAAACGAGTAAAACGAGTAAAACGAGTAAAACGAGTAAAACGAGCAAAACTAGTAAAACGAGTAAAACGAGTAAAACGAGTAAAACGAGTAAAACGAGCAAAACTAGTAAAACGAGTAAAACGAGTAAAACGAGTAAAACGAGTAAAACGAGTAAAACGAGTAAAACGAATAAAACGTGTAAAACGAGTAAAACGAGTAAAACGAGTAAAACGAGTAAAACGAGTAAAACGAGTAAAACGAGTAAAACGAGTAAAACGAATAAAACGAGTAAAACGAGTAAAACGAGTGAAACGATTAAAACGAGTAAAACGAGTAAAACGAGCAAAACGAGTAAAACGAGTAAAACGAGTAAAACGAGTAAAACGAGTAAAACGAGTAAAACGAGTAAAACGAGTAAAACGAGTAAAACGAGTAAAACGAGTAAAACGAGTAAAACGAGTAAACGAGTAAAACGAGTAAAACGAGTAAAACGAGTAAAACGAGTAAAACGAGTAAAACGAGTAAAACGAGTAAAACGAGTAAAACGAGTAAAACGAGTAAAACGAGTAAAACGAGTAAAACGAGTAAAACGAGTAAAACGATTAAAACGAGTAAAACGAGTAAAACGAGTAAAACTAGTAAAACTAGTAAAACGAGTAAAACGCGTAAAACGAGTAAAACGAGTAAAACGAGTAAAACTAGTAAAACTAGTAAAACGAGTAAAACGAGTAAAACGAGTAAAACGAGTAAAACGAGTAAAACGAGTAAAACGAGTAAAACGAGTAAAACTAGTAAAACGAGTATAACGAGTAAAACGAGTAAAACGAGTAAAACGAGTAAAACGAGTAAAACGAGTAAAACGAGTAAAACGAGTAAAACGAGTAAAACGCGTAAAACGAGTAAAACGAGTAAAACGAGTAAAACGAGTAAAACGAGTAAAACGAGTAAAACGAGTAAAACGAGTAAAACGAGTAAAACGAGTAAAACGAGTAAAACGAGTAAAACGAGTAAAACTAGTAAAACGAGTATAACGAGTAAAACGAGTAAAACGAGTAAAACGAGTAAAACGAGTAAAACGAGTAAAACGAGTAAAACGAGTAAAACGAGTAAAACGCGTAAAACGAGTAAAACGAGTAAAACGAGTAAAACGAGTAAAACGAGTAAAACGAGTAAAACGAGTAAACGAGTAAAACGAGTAAAACGAGTAAAACGAGTAAAACGAGTAAAACGAGTAAAACGAGCAAAACTAGTAAAACGAGTAAAACGAGTAAAACGAGTAAAACTAGTAAAACTAGTAAAACGAGTAAAACGAGTAAAACGAGTAAAACGAGTAAAACGAGCAAAACGAGTAAAACGAGTAAAACGAGTAAAACGAGTAAAACGAGTAAAACGAGTAAAACGAGTAAAACGAATAAAACGAGTAAAACGAGTGAAACGATTAAAACGAGTAAAACGAGTAAAACGAGTAAAACGAGTAAAACGAGTGAAACGATTAAAACGAGTCAAACGAGTAAAACTAGTAAAACTAGTAAAACTAGTAAAACGAGTAAAACGAGTAAAACGAGTAAAACTAGTAAAACGAGTAAAACGAGTAAAACGAGTAAAACGAGTAAAACGAGTAAAACGAGTAAATCGAGTAAATCGAGTAAATCGAGTAAAACGAGTAAAACGAGTAAAACGAGCAAAACGAGCAAAACTAGTAAAACGAGTAAAACGAGTAAAACGAGCAAAACGAGTAAAACGAGCAAAACGAGTAAAACGAGCAAAACGAGTAAAACGAGTAAAACGAGTAAAACGAGTAAAACGAGTAAAACGAGTAAAACGAGTAAAACGAGTAAAACGAGTAAAACGAGTAAAACGAGTAAAACGAGTAAAACGAGTATATCGAGTAAAACGAGTAAAACGAGTAAAACGAGTAAAACGGGCAAAACTAGTAAAACGAGTAAAACGAGTAAAACGAGTAAAACGAGTAAAACGAGCAAAACTAGTAAAATGAGTAAAACGAGTAAACGAGTAAAACGTGTAAAACGAGTAAAACGAGCAAAACTAGTAAAACTAGTAAAACGAGTAAAACGAGTAAAACGAGTAAAACGAGTAAAACGAGTAAAACGAGTAAAACGAGTAAATCGAGTAAAACGAGTAAAACTAGTAAAACGAGTATAACGAGTAAAACGAGTAAAACGAGTAAAACGAGTAAAACGAGTAAAACGAGTAAAACGAGTAAAACGAGTAAAACGAGTAAAACGAGTAATACGAGTAAAACGAGTAAAACGAGTAAAACGAGTAAAACGAGTAAAACGAGTAAAACGAGTAAAACGAGTAAAACGAGTAAAACGAGTAAAACGAGTAAAACGAGTAAAACGAGTAAAACGCGTAAAACGAGTAAAACGAGTAAAACGAGTAAAACGAGTAAAACGAGTAAAACGAGTAAAACGAGTAAAACGAGTAAAACGAGTAAAACGAGTAAAACGAGTAAAACGAGTAAAACGAGTAAAACGCGTAAAACGAGTAAAACGAGTAAAACGAGTAAAACGAGTAAAACGAGTAAAACTAGTAAAACTAGTAAAACGAGTAAAACGAGTAAAACGAGTAAAACGAGTAAAACGAGTAAAACGAGCAAAACTAGTAAAACGAGTAAAACGAGTAAAACGAGTAAAACGAGTAAAACGAGCAAAACTAGTAAAACGAGTAAAACGAGTAAAACGAGTAAAACGAGTAAAACTAGTAAAACTAGTAAAACGAGTAAAACGAGTAAAACGAGTAAAACGAGTAAAACGAGTAAAACGAGCAAAACTAGTAAAACGAGTAAAACGAGTAAAACGAGTAAAACGAGCAAAACTAGTAAAACGAGTAAAACGAGTAAAACGTGTAAAACGAGTAAAACGAGTAAAACGAGCAAAACTAGTAAAACTAGTAAAACGAGTAAAACGAGTAAAACGAGTAAAACGAGTAAAACGAGTAAAACGAGTAAAACTAGTAAAACGAGTATAACGAGTAAAACGAGTAAAACGAGTAAAACGAGTAAAACGAGTAAAACGAGTAAAACGAGTAAAACGCGTAAAACGAGTAAAACGAGTAAAACGAGTAAAACGAGTAAAACGAGTAAAACGAGTAAAACGAGTAAAACGAGTAAAACGAGTAAAACGAGTGAAACGATTAAAACGAGTCCAACGAGTAAAACTAGTAAAACTAGTAAAACTAGTAAAACTAGTAAAACGAGTAAAACGAGTAAAACGAGTAAAACTAGTAAAACGAGTAAAACGAGTAAAACGAGTAAAACGAGTAAATCGAGTAAATCGAGTAAATAGAGTAAAACGAGTAAAACGAGTAAAACGAGCAAAACGAGCAAAACTAGTAAAACGAGTAAAACGAGTAAAACGAGCAAAACGAGCAAAACGAGCAAAACGAGTAAAACGAGCAAAACGAGTAAAACGAGTAAAACGAGTAAAACGAGTAAAACGAGTAAAACGAGCAAAACTAGTAAAACGAGTAAAACGAGTAAAACGAGTAAAACGAGTAAAACGAGTAAAACGAGTAAAACGAGTAAAACGAGTAAAACTAGTAAAACTAGTAAAACGAGCAAAACTAGTAAAACGAGTAAAACGAGTAAAACGAGTATAACGAGTAAAACGAGTAAAACGAGTAAAACGAGTAAAACGAGTAAAACGAGTAAAACTAGTAAAACTAGTAAAACGAGTAAAACGAGTAAAACGAGTAAAACGAGTAAAACGAGTAAAACGAGTAAAACGAGTAAAACGAGTAAAACTAGTAAAACGAGTAAAACGAGTAAAACTAGTAAAACGAGTAAAACGAGTAAAACGAGTAAAACGAGTAAAACGAGTAAAACGAGTAAATCGAGTAAATCGAGTAAATCGAGTAAAACGAGTAAAACGAGTAAAACGAGCAGAACGAGCAAAACTAGTAAAACGAGTAAAACGAGTAAAACGAGCAAAACGAGCAAAACGAGCAAAACGAGTAAAACGAGCAAAACGAGTAAAACGAGTAAAACGAGTAAAACGAGTAAAACGAGTAAAACGAGCAAAACTAGTAAAACGAGTAAAACGAGTAAAACGAGTAAAACGAGTAAAACGAGTAAAACGAGTAAAACGAGTAAAACGAGTAAAACGAGTAAAACGAGTAAAACGAGTAAAACGAGTAAAACGAGTAAAACGAGTAAAACGAGTAAAACGAGTAAAACGAGTAAAACGAGTAAAACGAGTAAAACGAGTAAAACGAGTAAAACGCGTAAACGAGTAAAACGAGTAAAACGAGTAAAACGAGTAAAACGAGTAAAACTAGTAAAACTAGTAAAACGAGTAAAACGAGTAAAACGAGTAAAACGAGTAAAACGAGCAAAACTAGTAAAACGAGTAAAACGAGTAAAACGAGTAAAACGAGTAAAACGAGCAAAACTAGTAAAACGAGTAAAACGAGTAAAACGAGTAAAACGTGTAAAACGAGTAAAACGAGTAAAACGAGCAAAACTAGTAAAACTAGTAAAACGAGTAAAACGAGTAAAACGAGTAAAACGAGTAAAACGAGTAAAACGAGTAAAACTAGTAAAACGAGTAAAACTAGTAAAACGAGTATAACGAGTAAATCGAGTAAAACGAGTAAAACGAGTAAAACGAGTAAAACGAGTAAAACGAGTAAAACGCGTAAAACGAGTAAAACGAGTAAAACGAGTAAAACGAGTAAAACGAGTAAAACGAGTAAAACGAGTAAAACGAGTAAACGAGTAAAACGAATAAAACGTGTAAAACGAGTAAAACGAGTAAAACGAGTAAAACGAGTAAAACGAGTAAAACGAGTAAAACGAGTAAAACGAGTAAAACGAGTAAAACGAGTAAACGAGTAAAACGAGTAAAACGAGTAAAACGAATAAAACGAGTAAAACGAGTAAAACGAGTGAAACGATTAAAACGAGTAAAACGAGCAAAACTAGTAAAACGAGTAAAACGAGTAAAACGAGTAAAACGAGTAAAACGAGTAAAACGAGTAAAACGAGTAAAACGAGTAAAACGAGTAAAACGAGTAAAACGAGTAAAACGAGTAAAACGAGTAAAACGAGTAAAACGAGTAAAACGAGTAAAACGAGTAAAACGAGTAAAACGAGTAAAACGAGTAAAACGAGTAAAACGAGTAAAACGAGTAAAACGATTAAAACGAGTAAAACGAGTAAAACGAGTAAAACGAGTAAAACGAGTAAAACGAGTAAAACGAGTAAAACGAGTAAAACGAGCAAAACGAGTAAAACGAGTAAAACGAGTAAAACGAGTAAAACGAGTAAAACGAGTAAAACGAATAAAACGAGTAAAAACGAGTGAAACGATTAAAACGAGTAAAACGAGTAAAACGAGTAAAACGAGTAAAACGAGTAAAACGAGTAAAACGAGTAAAACGAGTAAAACGAGTAAAACGAGTAAAACGAGTAAAACGAGTAAAACGAGTAAAACGAGTAAAACGAGTAAACGAGTAAAACGAGTAAAACTAGTAAAACTAGTAAAACTAGTAAAACGAGTAAAACGAGTAAAACGAGCAAAACGAGTAAAACGAGCAAAACGAGTAAAACGAGTAAAACGAGTAAAACGAGTAAAACGAGTAAAACGAGTAAAACGAGTAAAACGAGTAAAACGAGTAAAACGAGTAAAACGCGTAAAACGAGTAAAACGAGTAAAACGAGTAAAACTAGTAAAACTAGTAAAACGAGTAAAACGAGTAAAACGAGTAAAACGAGTAAAACGAGCAAAACTAGTAAAACGAGTAAAACGAGTAAAACGAGTAAAACGAGTAAAACGAGCAAAACTAGTAAAACGAGTAAAACGAGTAAAACGAGTAAAACGTGTAAAACGAGTAAAACGAGTAAAACGAGCAAAACTAGTAAAACTAGTAAAACGAGTAAAACGAGTAAAACGAGTAAAACGAGTAAAACGAGTAAAACGAGTAAAACGAGTAAAACGAGTAAAACTAGTAAAACGAGTATAACGAGTAAAACGAGTAAAACGAGTAAAACGAGTAAAACGAGTAAAACGAGTAAAACGAGTAAAACGAGTAAAACGAGTAAAACGAGTAAAACGCGTAAAACGAGTAAAACGAGTAAAACGAGTAAAACGAGTAAAACGAGTAAAACGAGTAAAACGAGTAAAACGAGTAAAACGAGTAAAACGAGTAAAACGAGTAAAACGAGTAAAACGAGTAAAACGAGTAAAACGAGTAAAACGTGTAAAAACGAGTAAAACGAGTAAAACGAGTAAAACGAGTAAAACGAGTAAAACGAGTAAAACGAGTAAAACGAGTAAAACGAGTAAAACGAGTAAAACGAGTAAAACGAGTAAAACGAGTGAAACGATTAAAACGAGTGAAACGAGCAAAACTAGTGAAACGATTAAAACGAGTGAAACGAGCAAAACTAGTAAAACTAGTAAAACGAGTAAAACGAGTAAAACGAGTAAAACGAGTAAAACGAGTAAAACGAGTAAAACGAGTAAAACGAGTAAAACGAGTAAAACGAGTAAAACGAGTAAAACGAGTAAAACGAGTAAAACGAGTAAAACGAGTAAAACGAGTAAAACGAGTAAAACGAGTAAAACGAGTAAAACGATTAAAACGAGTAAAACGAGTAAAACGAGTAAAACGAGTAAAACTAGTAAAACTAGTAAAACGAGTAAAACGAGTAAAACGATTAAAACGAGTAAAACGAGCAAAACGAGTAAAACGAGTAAAACGAGTAAAACGAGTAAAACGAGTAAAACGAGTAAAACGAGTAAAACGAATAAAACGAGTAAAACGAGTGAAACGATTAAAACGAGTAAAACGAGTAAAACGAGTAAAACGAGTAAAACGAGTAAAACGAGTAAAACGAGTAAAACGAGTAAAACGAGTAAAACGAGTAAAACGAGTAAAACGAGTAAAACGCGTAAAACGAGTAAAACGAGTAAAACGAGTAAAACGAGTAAAACGAGTAAAACGAGTAAAACGAGTAAAACGAGTAAAACGAATAAAACGTGTAAAACGAGTAAAACGAGTAAAACGAGTAAAACGAGTAAAACGAGTAAAACGAGTAAAACGAGTAAAACGAGTAAAACGAGTAAAACGAATAAAACGAGTAAAACTAGTAAAACTAGTAAAACTAGTAAAACGAGTAAAACGAGTAAAACGAGTAAAACTAGTAAAACGAGTAAAACGAGTAAAACGAGTAAAACGAGTAAAACGAGTAAAACGAGTAAATCGAGTAAATCGAGTAAATCGAGTAAAACGAGCAAAACGAGCAAAACTAGTAAAACGAGTAAAACTAGTAAAACGAGCAAAACGAGCAAAACGAGCAAAACGAGTAAAACGAGCAAAACGAGTAAAACGAGTAAAACGAGTAAAACGAGTAAAACGAGTAAAACGAGCAAAACTAGTAAAACGAGTAAAACGAGTAAACGAGTAAAACGAGTAAAACGAGTAAAACGAGTAAAACGAGTAAAACGAGTAAAACGAGTAAAACGAGTAAAACGAGTAAAACGAGTAAAACGAGTAAAACGAGTAAAACGAGTAAAACGAGTAAAACGAGTAAAACGAGTAAAACGAGTAAAACGAGTAAAACGAGTAAAACGAGTAAAACGAGTAAAACGAGTAAAACGAGTAAAACGAGTAAAACGAGTAAAACTAGTAAAACTAGTAAAACTAGTAAAACGAGTAAAACGAGTAAAACGAGTAAAACGAGTAAAACGAGCAAAACGAGTAAAACGAGTAAAACGAGTAAAACGAGTAAAACGAGTAAAACGAGTAAAACGAGTAAAACGAGTAAAACGAGTAAAACGAATAAAACGAGTAAAACGAGTAAAACGAGTAAAACTAGTAAAACTAGTAAAACGAGTAAAACGAGTAAAACGAGTAAAACGAGTAAAACGAGTAAAACGAGTAAAACGAGTAAAACGAGTAAAACGAGTAAAACGAGCAAACTAGTAAAACGAGTAAAACGAGTAAAACGAGTAAAACGAGTAAAACGAGTAAAACGAGTAAAACGAGTAAAACGAGTAAAACGAGTAAAACGAGTAAAACGAGTAAAACGAGTAAAACGAGTAAAACGAGTAAAACGAGTAAAACGAGTAAAACGAGTAAAACGAGTAAAACGAGTAAAACGAGTAAAACGAGTAAAACGAGTAAAACGAGTAAAACGAGTAAAACGAGTAAAACGAGTAAAACTAGTAAAACTAGTAAAACTAGTAAAACGAGTAAAACGAGTAAAACGAGTAAAACGAGTAAAACGAGTAAAACGAGTAAAACGAGTGAAACGATTAAAACGAGTAAAACGAGTAAAACGAGTAAAAACTAGTAAAACTAGTAAAACGAGTAAAACGAGTAAAACGAGTAAAACGAGTAAAACGAGTAAAACGAGTAAAACGAGTAAAACGAGCAAAACTAGTAAAACGAGTAAAACGAGTAAAACGAGTAAAACGAGCAAAACTAGTAAAATGAGTAAAACGAGTAAAACGTGTAAAACGAGTAAAACGAGTAAAACGAGTAAAACGAGCAAAACTAGTAAAACTAGTAAAACGAGTAAAACGAGTAAAACGAGTAAAACGAGTAAAACGAGTAAACGAGTAAAACGAGTAAACCGAGTAAAACGAGTAAAACTAGTAAAACGAGTAAAACGAGTAAAACGAGTAAAACGAGTAAAACAAGTAAAACGAGTAAAACGAGTAAAACGAGTAAAACTAGTAAAACTAGTAAAACGAGTAAAACGAGTAAAACGAGTAAAACGAGTAAAACGAGTAAAACGAGTAAAACGAGCAAAACTAGTAAAACGAGTAAAACGAGTAAAACGAGTAAAACGAGCAAAACTAGTAAAACGAGTAAAACGAGTAAAACGTGTAAAACGAGTAAAACGAGTAAAACGAGCAAAACTAGTAAAACTAGTAAAACGAGTAAAACGAGTAAAACGAGTAAAACGAGTAAAACGAGTAAAACGAGTAAAACGAGTAAAACTAGTAAAACGAGTATAACGAGTAAAACGAGTAAAACGAGTAAAACGAGTAAAACGAGTAAAACGAGTAAAACGAGTAAAACGAGTAAAACGAGTAAAACGAGTAAAACGAGTAAAACGAGTAAAACGAGTAAAACGAGTAAAACGAGTAAAACGAGTAAAACGAGTAAAACGAGTAAAACGAGTAAAACCGCGTAAAACGAGTAAAACGAGTAAAACGAGTAAAACGAGTAAAACGAGTAAAACGAGTAAAACGAGTAAAACGAGTAAAACGAGAAAACGAGTAAAACGAGTAAAACGAGTAAAACGAGTAAAACGAGTAAAACGAGTAAACGAGTAAACGAGTAAAACGAGTAAAACGAGTAAAACGAGTAAAACGAATAAAACGAGTAAAACGAGTAAAACGAGTGAAACGATTAAAACGAGTCAAACGAGTAAAACTAGTAAAACTAGTAAAACTAGTAAAACGAGTAAAACGAGTAAAACGAGTAAAACGAGTAAAACGAGTAAAACTAGTAAAACGAGTAAAACGAGTAAAACGAGTAAAACGAGTAAAACGAGTAAAACGAGTAAAACGAGTAAAACGAGTAAATCGAGTAAATCGAGTAAATCGAGTAAAACGAGTAAAACGAGTAAAACGCGTAAAACGAGTAAAACGAGTAAAACGAGTAAAACGAGTAAAACGAGTAAAACGAGTAAAACGAGTAAAACGAGTAAAACGAGTAAAACGAGTAAAACGAGTAAAACGAGTAAAACGATTAAACGAGTAAAACGAGTAAAACGAGTAAAACGAGTAAAACGAGTAAAACGAGTAAAACGAGTAAAACGAGTAAAACTAGTAAAACGAGTAAAACGAGTAAAACGAGTAAAACGAGTAAAACGAGTAAAACGAGTAAATCGAGTAAAACGAGTAAAACGAGTAAAACGAGTAAAACGAGTAAAACGAATAAAACGAGTAAAACGAGTAAAACGAGTAAAACGAGTAAAACGAGTAAAACGAGTAAAACGAGTAAAACGAGTAAAACGAGTAAAACGAGTAAAACGAGTAAAACGAGTAAAACGAGTAAAACGAGTAAAACGAGTAAAACGAGTAAAACGAGTAAAACGAGTAAAACGAGTAAAACGAGTAAAACGAGTAAAACTAGTAAAACTAGTAAAACTAGTAAAACGAGTAAAACGAGTAAAACGAGTAAAACGAGTAAAACGAGCAAAACGAGTAAAACGAGTAAAACGAGTAAAACGAGTAAAACGAGTAAAACGAGTAAAACGAGTAAAACGAGTAAAACGAGTAAAACGAGTAAAACGAGTAAAACGAGTAAAACGAATAAAACGAGTAAAACGAGTGAAACGATTAAAACGAGCAAAACGAGTAAAACGAGTAAAACTAGTAAAACTAGTAAAACGAGTAAAACGAGTAAAACAAGTAAAACGAGTAAAACGAGTAAAACGAGTAAAACTAGTAAAACGAGCAAAACGAGTAAAACTAGTAAAACGAGTATAACGAGTAAAACGAGTAAAACGAGTAAAACGAGTAAAACGAGTAAAACGAGTAAAACGAGTAAAACGAGTAAAACGAGTAAAACGAGTAAAACGAGTAAAACGAGTAAAACGAGTGAAACGATTAAAACGAGTAAAACGAGCAAAACTAGTAAAACGAGTAAAACGAGTAAAACGAGTAAAACGAGTAAAACGAGTAAAACGAGTAAAACGAGTAAAACGAGTAAAACGAGTAAAACGAGTAAAACGAATAAAACGTGTAAAACGAGTAAAACGAGTAAAACGAGTAAAACGAGTAAAACGAGTAAAACGAGTAAAACGAGTAAAACGAGTAAAACGAGTAAAACGAATAAAACGAGTAAAACGAGTAAAACGAGTGAAACGATTAAAACGAGTCCAACGAGTAAAACTAGTAAAACTAGTAAAACTAGTAAAACGAGTAAAACGAGTAAAACGAGTAAAACTAGTAAAACGAGTAAAACGAGTAAAACGAGTAAAACGAGTAAAACGAGTAAAACGAGTAAATCGAGTAAATCGAGTAAATCGAGTAAAACGAGTAAAACGAGTAAAACGAGCAAAACGAGCAAAACTAGTAAAACGAGTAAAACGAGTAAAACGAGCAAAACGAGCAAAACGAGCAAAACGAGTAAAACGAGCAAAACGAGTAAAACGAGTAAAACGAGTAAAACGAGTAAAACGAGTAAAACGAGTAAAACGAGCAAAACTAGTAAAACGAGTAAAACGAGTAAAACGAGTAAAACGAGTAAAACGAGTAAAACGAGTAAAACGAGTAAAACGAGTAAAACGAGTAAAACGAGTAAAACGAGTAAAACGAGTAAAACGAGTAAAACGAGTAAAACGAGTAAAAACGAGTAAAACTAGTAAAACTAGTAAAACTAGTAAAACGAGTAAAACGAGTAAAACGAGTAAAACGAGTAAAACGAGCAAAACGAGTAAAACGAGTAAAACGAGTAAAACGAGTAAAACGAGTAAAACGAGTAAAACGAGTAAAACGAGTAAAACGAGTAAAACGAGTAAAACGAGTAAAACGAGTAAAACGAGTAAAACGAGTAAAACGAATAAAACGAGTAAAACGAGTGAAACGATTAAAACGAGTAAAACGAGTAAAACGAGTAAAACTAGTAAAACTAGTAAAACTAGTAAAACGAGTAAAACGAGTAAAACGAGTAAAACGAGTAAAACGAGTAAAACGAGTAAAACGAGTAAAACGAGCAAAACTAGTAAAACGAGTAAAACGAGTAAAACGAGTAAAACGAGCAAAACTAGTAAAATGAGTAAAACGAGTAAAACGAGTAAAACGTGTAAAACGAGTAAAACGAGTAAAACGAGTAAAACGAGCAAAACTAGTAAAACTAGTAAAACGAGTAAAACGAGTAAAACGAGTAAAACGAGTAAAACGAGTAAAACGAGTAAACCGAGTAAAACGAGTAAAACTAGTAAAACGAGTAAAACGAGTAAAACGAGTAAAACGAGTAAAACAAGTAAAACGAGTAAAACGAGTAAAACGAGTAAAACTAGTAAAACTAGTAAAACGAGTAAAACGAGTAAAACGAGTAAAACGAGTAAAACGAGTAAAACGAGTAAAACGAGTAAAACGAGCAAAACTAGTAAAACGAGTAAAACGAGTAAAACGAGTAAAACGAGCAAAACTAGTAAAACGAGTAAAACGAGTAAAACGTGTAAAACGAGTAAAACGAGTAAAACGAGCAAAACTAGTAAAACTAGTAAAACGAGTAAAACGAGTAAAACGAGTAAAACGAGTAAACGAGTAAAACGAGTAAAACGAGTAAAACTAGTAAAACGAGTATAACGAGTAAAACGAGTAAAACGAGTAAAACGAGTAAAACGAGTAAAACGAGTAAAACGAGTAAAACGAGTAAAACGAGTAAAACGAGTAAAACGAGTAAAACGAGTAAAACGAGTAAAACGAGTAAAACGAGTAAAACGAGTAAAACGAGTAAAACGAGTAAAACGAGTAAAACGAGTAAAACGAGTAAAACGAGTAAAACCGCGTAAAACGAGTAAAACGAGTAAAACGAGTAAAACGAGTAAAACGAGTAAAACGAGTAAAACGAGTAAAACGAGTAAAACGAGTAAAACGAGTAAAACGAATAAAACGTGTAAAACGAGTAAAACGAGTAAAACGAGTAAAACGAGTAAAACGAGTAAAACGAGTAAAACGAGTAAAACGAATAAAACGAGTAAAACGAGTAAAACGAGTGAAACGATTAAAACGAGTCAAACGAGTAAAACTAGTAAAACTAGTAAAACTAGTAAAACGAGTAAAACGAGTAAAAACAAGTAAACGAGTAAAACGAGTAAAACGAGTAAAACGAGTAAAACGAGTAAAACGAGTAAAACGAGTAAATCGAGTAAATCGAGTAAATCGAGTAAAACGAGTAAAACGAGTAAAACGAGCAAAACGAGTAAAACGAGTAAAACGAGTAAAACGAGCAAAACTAGTAAAACGAGTAAAACGAGTAAAACGAGTAAAACGTGTAAAACGAGTAAAACGAGTAAAACGAGCAAAACTAGTAAAACTAGTAAAACGAGTAAAACGAGTAAAACGAGTAAAACGTGTAAAACGAGTAAAACGAGTAAAACTAGTAAAACGAGTATAACGAGTAAAACGAGTAAAACGAGTAAAACGAGTAAAACGAGTAAAACGAGTAAAACGAGTAAAACGAGTAAAACGAGTAAAACGAGTAAAACGAGTAAAACGAGTAAAACGCGTAAAACGAGTAAAACGAGTAAAACGAGTAAAACGAGTAAAACGAGTAAAACGAGTAAAACGAGTAAAACGAGTAAAACGAATAAAACGTGTAAAACGAGTAAAACGAGTAAAACGAGTAAAACGAGTAAAACGAGTAAAACGAGTAAAACGAGTAAAACGAGTAAAACGAGTAAAACGAATAAAACGAGTAAAACGAGTAAAACGAGTGAAACGATTAAAACGAGTCCAACGAGTAAAACTAGTAAAACTAGTAAAACTAGTAAAACGAGTAAAACGAGTAAAACGAGCAAAACTAGTAAAATGAGTAAAACGAGTAAAACGAGTAAAACGTGTAAAACGAGTAAAACGAGTAAAACGAGTAAAACGAGCAAAACTAGTAAAACTAGTAAAACGAGTAAAACGAGTAAAACGAGTAAAACGAGTAAAACGAGTAAAACGAGTAAACCGAGTAAAACGAGTAAAACTAGTAAAACGAGTAAAACGAGTAAAACGAGTAAAACAAGTAAAACGAGTAAAACGAGTAAAACGAGTAAAACTAGTAAAACTAGTAAAACGAGTAAAACGAGTAAAACGAGTAAAACGAGTAAAACGAGTAAAACGAGTAAAACGAGCAAAACTAGTAAAACGAGTAAAACGAGTAAAACGAGTAAAACGAGCAAAACTAGTAAAACGAGTAAAACGAGTAAAACGTGTAAAACGAGTAAAACGAGTAAAACGAGCAAAACTAGTAAAACTAGTAAAACGAGTAAAACGAGTAAAACGAGTAAAACGAGTAAAACGAGTAAAACGAGTAAAACGAGTAAAACTAGTAAAACGAGTATAACGAGTAAAACGAGTAAAACGAGTAAAACGAGTAAAACGAGTAAAACGAGTAAAACGAGTAAAACGAGTAAAACGAGTAAAACGAGTAAAACGAGTAAAACGAGTAAAACGAGTAAAACGAGTAAAACGAGTAAAACGAGTAAAACGAGTAAAACGAGTAAAACGAGTAAAACGAGTAAAACCGCGTAAAACGAGTAAAACGAGTAAAACGAGTAAAACGAGTAAACGAGTAAAACGAGTAAAACGAGTAAAACGAGTAAAACGAATAAAACGTGTAAAACGAGTAAAACGAGTAAAACGAGTAAAACGAGTAAAACGAGTAAAACGAGTAAAACGAGTAAAACGAATAAAACGAGTAAAACGAGTAAAACGAGTGAAACGATTAAAACGAGTCAAACGAGTAAAACTAGTAAAACTAGTAAAACTAGTAAAACGAGTAAAACGAGTAAAACGAGTAAAACTAGTAAAACGAGTAAAACGAGTAAACGAGTAAAACGAGTAAAACGAGTAAAACGAGTAAAACGAGTAAATCGAGTAAATCGAGTAAATCGAGTAAAACGAGTAAAACGAGTAAAACGAGCAAAACGAGTAAAACGAGTAAAACGAGTAAAACGAGCAAAACTAGTAAAACGAGTAAAACGAGTAAAACGAGTAAAACGTGTAAAACGAGTAAAACGAGTAAAACGAGCAAAACTAGTAAAACTAGTAAAACGAGTAAAACGAGTAAAACGTGTAAAACGAGTAAAACGAGTAAAACTAGTAAAACGAGTATAACGAGTAAAACGAGTAAAACGAGTAAAACGAGTAAAACGAGTAAAACGAGTAAAACGAGTAAAACGAGTAAAACGCGTAAAACGAGTAAAACGAGTAAAACGAGTAAAACGAGTAAAACGAGTAAAACGAGTAAAACGAGTAAAACGAGTAAAACGAGTAAAACGAATAAAACGTGTAAAACGAGTAAAACGAGTAAAACGAGTAAAACGAGTAAAACGAGTAAAACGAGTAAAACGAGTAAAACGAGTAAAACGAATAAAACGAGTAAAACGAGTAAAACGAGTGAAACGATTAAAACGAGTCCAACGAGTAAAACTAGTAAAACTAGTAAAACTAGTAAAACGAGTAAAACGAGTAAAACGAGTAAAACTAGTAAAACGAGTAAAACGAGTAAAACGAGTAAAACGAGTAAAACGAGTAAAACGAGTAAATCGAGTAAATCGAGTAAATCGAGTAAAACGAGTAAAACGAGTAAAACGAGCAAAACGAGCAAAACTAGTAAAACGAGTAAAACGAGTAAAACGAGCAAAACGAGCAAAACGAGCAAAACGAGTAAAACGAGCAAAACGAGTAAAACGAGTAAAACGAGTAAAACGAGTAAAACGAGTAAAACGAGTAAAACGAGTAAAACTAGTAAAACTAGTAAAACGAGTAAAACGAGTAAAACGAGTAAAACGAGTAAAACGAGTAAAACGAGTAAAACTAGTAAAACGAGTATAACGAGTAAAACGAGTAAAACGAGTAAAACGAGTGAAACGATTAAAACGAGTCAAACGAGTAAAACTAGTAAAACTAGTAAAACTAGTAAAACGAGTAAAACGAGTAAAACGAGTAAAACTAGTAAAACGAGTAAAACGAGTAAAACGAGTAAAACGAGTAAAACGAGTAAAACGAGTAAATCGAGTAAATCGAGTAAAACGAGTAAAACGAGTAAAACGAGCAAAACTAGTAAAACGAGTAAAACGAGTAAAACGAGCAAAACGAGTAAAACGAGCAAAACGAGTAAAACGAGCAAAACGAGTAAAACGAGTAAAACGAGTAAAACGAGTAAAACGAGTAAAACGAGTAAAACGAGTAAAACGAGTAAAACGAGTAAAACGAGTTAAACGAGTAAAACGAGTAAAACGAGTAAAACGAGTAAAACGAGTAAAACGAGCAAAACTAGTAAAACGAGTAAAACGAGTAAAACGAGTAAAACGAGCAATACTAGTAAAATGAGTAAAACGAGTAAAACGAGTAAAACGTCTAAAACGAGTAAAACGAGCAAAACTAGTAAAACTAGTAAAACGAGTAAAACGAGTAAAACGAGTAAAACGAGTAAAACGAGTAAAACGAGTAAAACGAGTAAATCGAGTAAAACGAGTAAAACTAGTAAAACGAGTATAACGAGTAAAACGAGTAAAACGAGTAAAACGAGTAAAACGAGTAAAACGAGTAAAACGAGTAAAACGAGTAAAACGAGTAAAACGAGTAAAACGAGTAAAACGAGTAAAACGAGTAAAACGAGTAAAACGAGTAAAACGAGTAAAACGAGTAAAACGAGTAAAACGAGTAAAACGAGTAAAACGCGTAAAACGAGTAAAACGAGTAAAACGAGTAAAACGAGTAAAACGAGTAAAACTAGTAAAACTAGTAAAACGAGTAAAACGAGTAAAACGAGTAAAACGAGTAAAACGAGTAAAACGAGCAAAACTAGTAAAACGAGTAAAACGAGTAAAACGAGTAAAACGAGTAAAACGAGTAAAACGAGTAAAACGAGCAAAACTAGTAAAACGAGTAAAACGAGTAAAACGAGTAAAACGTGTAAAACGAGTAAAACGAGTAAAACGAGTAAAACGAGTAAAACGAGTAAAACGCGTAAAACGAGTAAAACGAGTAAAACGAGTAAAACGAGTAAAACGAGTAAAACGAGTAAAACGAGTAAAACGAGTAAAACGAGTAAAACGAGTAAAACGAGTAAAACGAGTAAAACGAGTAAAACGAGTAAAACGAGTAAAACGAGTAAAACGAGTAAAACGAGTAAAACGAGTAAAACGAGTAAAACGAATAAAACGTGTAAAACGAGTAAAACGAGTAAAACGAGTAAAACGAGTAAAACGAGTAAAACGAGTAAAACGAGTAAAACGAGTAAAACGAGTAAAACGAGTGAAACGAGTAAAACGAGTGAAACGATTAAAACGAGTCCAACGAGTAAAACTAGTAAAACTAGTAAAACTAGTAAAACGAGTAAAACGAGTAAAACGAGTAAAACTAGTAAAACGAGTAAAACGAGTAAAACGAGTAAAACGAGTAAAACGAGTAAAACGAGTAAATCGAGTAAATCGAGTAAATCGAGTAAAACGAGTAAAACGAGTAAAACGAGCAAAACGAGCAAAACTAGTAAAACGAGTAAAACGAGTAAAACGAGCAAAACGAGCAAAATGAGCAAAACGAGTAAAACGAGCAAAACGAGTAAAACGAGTAAAACGAGTAAAACGAGTAAAACGAGTAAAACGAGCAAAACTAGTAAAACGAGTAAAACGAGTAAAACGAGTAAAACGAGTAAAACGAGTAAAACGAGTAAAACGAGTAAAACGAGTAAAACGAGTAAAACGAGTAAAACGAGTAAAACGAGTAAAACGAGTCCAACGAGTAAAACGAGTAAAACGAGTAAAACGAGTAAAACGAGTAAAACGAGTAAAACGAGTAAAACGAGTAAAACGAGTAAAACGAGTAAAACTAGTAAAACTAGTAAAACTATTAAAACGAGTAAAACGAGTAAAACGAGTAAAACGAGTAAAACGAGCAAAACGAGTAAAACGAGTAAAACGAGTAAAACGAGTAAAACGAGTAAAACGAGTAAAACGAGTAAAACGAGTAAAACGAGTAAAACGAGTAAAACGAGTAAAACTAGTAAAACTAGTAAAACGAGTAAAACGAGTAAAACGAGTAAAACGAGTAAAACGAGTAAAACGAGTAAAACGAGCAAAACTAGTAAAACGAGTAAAACGAGTAAAACGAGTAAAACGAGCAAAACTAGTAAAATGAGTAAAACGAGTAAAACGAGTAAAACGTGTAAAACGAGTAAAACGAGCAAAACTAGTAAAACTAGTAAACGAGTAAAACGAGTAAAACGAGTAAAACGAGTAAAACGAGTAAAACGAGTAAAACGAGTAAAACGAGTAAAACGAGTAAAACGAGTAAAACGAGTAAAACGAGTAAAACGAGTAAAACGAGTAAAACGAGTAAAACGAGTAAAACTAGTAAAACTAGTAAAACGAGTAAAACGAGTAAAACGAGTAAACGAGTAAAACGAGTAAAACGAGTAAAACGAGTAAAACGAGCAAAACTAGTAAAACGAGTAAAACGAGTAAAACGAGTAAAACGAGCAAAACTAGTAAAACGAGTAAAACGAGTAAAACGTGTAAAACGAGTAAAACGAGTAAAACGAGCAAAACTAGTAAAACTAGTAAAACGAGTAAAACTAGTAAAACGAGTAAAACGAGTAAAACGAGTAAAACTAGTAAAACGAGTATAACGAGTAAAACGAGTAAAACGAGTAAAACGAGTAAAACGAGTAAAACGAGTAAAACGAGTAAAACGAGTAAAACGAGTAAAACGAGCAAAACGAGTAAAACGAGTAAAACGAGTAAAACGAGTAAAACCGCGTAAAACGAGTAAAACGAGTAAAACGAGTAAAACGAGTAAAACGAGTAAAACGAGTAAAACGAGTAAAACGAGTAAAACGAGTAAAACGAATAAAACGTGTAAAACGAGTAAAACGAGTAAAACGAGTAAAACGAGTAAAACGAGTAAAACGAGTAAAACGAGTAAAACGAATAAAACGAGTAAAACGAGTAAAACGAGTGAAACGATTAAAACGAGTCAAACGAGTAAAACTAGTAAAACTAGTAAAACTAGTAAAACGAGTAAAACGAGTAAAACGAGTAAAACTAGTAAAACGAGTAAAACGAGTAAAACGAGTAAAACGAGTAAAACGAGTAAATCGAGTAAATCGAGTAAATCGAGTAAAACGAGTAAAACGAGTAAAACGAGCAAAACGAGTAAAACGAGTAAAACGAGTAAAACGAGCAAAACTAGTAAAACGAGTAAAACGAGTAAAACGAGTAAAACGAGTAAAACGTGTAAAACGAGTAAAACGAGTAAAACGAGCAAAACTAGTAAAACTAGTAAAACGAGTATAACGAGTAAAACGAGTAAAACGAGTAAAACGAGTAAAACGAGTAAAACGAGTAAAACGAGTAAAACTAGTAAAACGAGTATAACGAGTAAAACGAGTAAAACGAGTAAAACGAGTAAAACGAGTAAAACGAGTAAAACGAGTAAAACGAGTAAAACGAGTAAAACTAGTAAAACGAGTAAAACGCGTAAAACGAGTAAAACGAGTAAAACGAGTAAAACGAGTAAAACGAGTAAAACGAGTAAAACGAGTAAAACGAGTAAAACGAGTAAAACGAGTAAAACGAGTAAAACGAGTAAAACGAGTAAAACGAGTAAAACGAGTAAAACGAGTAAAACGAGTAAAACGAGTAAAACGAGTAAAACGCGTAAAACGAGTAAAACGAGTAAAACGAGTAAAACGAGTAAAACGAGTAAAACTAGTAAAACTAGTAAAACGAGTAAAACGAGTAAAACGAGTAAAACGAGTAAAACGAGTAAAACGAGCAAAACTAGTAAAACGAGTAAAACGAGTAAAACGAGTAAAACGAGTAAAACGAGTAAAACGAGTAAAACGAGCAAAACTAGTAAAACGAGTAAAACGAGTAAAACGAGTAAAACGTGTAAAACGAGTAAAACGAGTAAAACGAGTAAAACGAGTAAAACGAGTAAAACGCGTAAAACGAGTAAAACGAGTAAAACGAGTAAAACGAGTAAAACGAGTAAAACGAGTAAAACGAGTAAAACGAGTAAAACGAGTAAAACGAGTAAAACGAGTAAAACGAGTAAAACGAGTAAAACGAGTAAAACGAGTAAAACGAGTAAAACGAGTAAAACGAGTAAAACGAATAAAACGTGTAAAACGAGTAAAACGAGTAAAACGAGTAAAACGAGTAAAACGAGTAAAACGAGTAAAACGAGTAAAACGAGTAAAACGAGTAAAACGAGTGAAACGAGTAAAACGAGTGAAACGATTAAAACGAGTCCAACGAGTAAAACTAGTAAAACTAGTAAAACTAGTAAAACGAGTAAAACGAGTAAAACGAGTAAAACTAGTAAAACGAGTAAAACGAGTAAAACGAGTAAAACGAGTAAAACGAGTAAAACGAGTAAATCGAGTAAATCGAGTAAATCGAGTAAAACGAGTAAAACGAGTAAAACGAGCAAAACGAGCAAAACTAGTAAAACGAGTAAAACGAGTAAAACGAGCAAAACGAGCAAAATGAGCAAAACGAGTAAAACGAGCAAAACGAGTAAAACGAGTAAAACGAGTAAAACGAGTAAAACGAGTAAAACGAGTAAAACGAGCAAAACTAGTAAAACGAGTAAAACGAGTAAAACGAGTAAAACGAGTAAAACGAGTAAAA
This sequence comes from Andrena cerasifolii, assembly GCF_050908995.1. Taxonomy (NCBI): domain Eukaryota; kingdom Metazoa; phylum Arthropoda; class Insecta; order Hymenoptera; family Andrenidae; genus Andrena; species Andrena cerasifolii. Next base: position 26,956 of record NW_027485677.1, read on the forward strand.
CGAGTAAAACGAGTAAAACGAGTAAAACGAGTAAAACGAGTAAAACGAGTCCAACGAGTAAAACGAGTAAAACGAGTAAAACGAGTAAAACGAGTAAAACGAGTAAAACGAGTAAAACGAGTAAAACGAGTAAAACGAGTAAAACGAGTAAAACGAGTAAAACGAGTAAAACGAGTAAAACGAGTAAAACTAGTAAAACGAGTAAAACGCGTAAAACGAGTAAAACGAGTAAAACGAGTAAAACGAGTAAAACGAGTAAAACGAGTAAAACGAGTAAAACGAGTAAAACGAGTAAAACGAGTAAAACGAGTAAATCGAGTAAATCGAGTAAAACGAGTAAAACGAGTAAAACGAGCAAAACGAGCAAAACTAGTAAAACGAGTAAAACGAGTAAAACGAGCAAAACGAGCAAAACGAGTAAAACGAGTAAAACGAGTAAAACGAGTAAAACGAGTAAAACGAGCAAAACGAGTAAAACGAGCAAAACTAGTAAAACGAGTAAAACGAGTAAAACGAGTAAAACGAGTAAAACGAGTAAAACGAGTAAAACGAGTAAAACGAGTAAAACGAGTAAAACGAGTAAAACGAGTAAAACGAGTAAAACGAGTAAAACGAGTAAAACGAGTAAAACGAGTAAAACGAGTAAAACGAGTAAAACGAGTAAAACGAGTAAAACTAGTAAAACGAGTAAAACGAGTAAAACGAGTAAAACGAGTAAAACGAGCAAAACGAGTAAAACGAGCAAAACGAGTAAAACGAGTAAAACGAGTAAAACGAGTAAAACGAGTAAAACGAGTAAAACGAGTAAAACGAGTAAAACGAGTAAAACGAGTAAAACGAGTAAAACGAATAAAACGAGTAAAACGAGTGAAACGATTAAAACGAGTAAAACGAGTAAAACGAGTAAAACTAGTAAAACTAGTAAAACGAGTAAAACGAGTAAAACGAGTAAAACGAGTAAAACGAGTAAAACGAGTAAAACGAGTAAAACGAGCAAAACTAGTAAAACGAGTAAAACGAGTAAAACGAGTAAAACGAGCAAAACTAGTAAAATGAGTAAAACGAGTAAAACGAGTAAAACGTGTAAAACGAGTAAAACGAGTAAAACGAGTAAAACGAGCAAAACTAGTAAAACTAGTAAAACGAGTAAAACGAGTAAAACGAGTAAAACGAGTAAAACGAGTAAAACGAGTAAAACGAGTAAAACGAGTAAAACGAGTAAAACGAGTAAAACGAGTAAAACGAGTAAAACTAGTAAAACGAGTAAAACGAGTAAAACGAGTAAAACGAGTAAAACGAGTAAAACGAGTAAAACGAGTAAAACGAGTAAAACTAGTAAAACTAGTAAAACGAGTAAAACGAGTAAAACGAGTAAAACGAGTAAAACGAGCAAAACGAGTAAAACGAGCAAAACTAGTAAAACGAGTAAAACGAGTAAAACGAGTAAAACGAGCAAAACTAGTAAAACGAGTAAAACGAGTAAAACGTGTAAAACGAGTAAAACGAGTAAAACGAGCAAAACTAGTAAAACTAGTAAAACGAGTAAAACGAGTAAAACGAGTAAAACGAGTAAAACGAGTAAAACCGCGTAAAACGAGTAAAACGAGTAAAACGAGTAAAACGAGTAAAACGAGTAAAACGAGTAAAACGAGTAAAACGAGTAAAACGAGTAAAACGAGTAAAACGAATAAAACGTGTAAAACGAGTAAAACGAGTAAAACGAGTAAAACGAGTAAAACGAGTAAAACGAGTAAAACGAGTAAAACGAATAAAACGAGTAAAACGAGTAAAACGAGTGAAACGATTAAAACGAGTCAAACGAGTAAAACTAGTAAAACTAGTAAAACTAGTAAAACGAGTAAAACGAGTTAAAACGAGTAAAACGAGTAAAACGAGTAAAACGAGTAAAACGAGTAAAACGAGTAAAACGAGTAAATCGAGTAAATCGAGTAAATCGAGTAAAACGAGTAAAACGAGTAAAACGAGCAAAACGAGCAAAACTAGTAAAACGAGTAAAACGAGTAAAACGAGCAAAACGAGTAAAACGAGCAAAACGAGTAAAACGAGCAAAACGAGTAAAACGAGTAAAACGAGTAAAACGAGTAAAACGAGTAAAACGAGTAAAACGAGTAAAACGAGTAAAACGAGTAAAACGAGTAAAACGAGTAAAACGAGTAAAACTAGTAAAACTAGTAAAACTAGTAAAACGAGTAAAACGAGTAAAACGAGTAAAACGAGTAAAACGAGCAAAACGAGTAAAACGAGTAAAACGAGTAAAACGAGTAAAACGAGTAAAACGAGTAAAACGAGTAAAACGAGTAAAACGAGTAAAACGAGTAAAACGAGTAAAACGAATAAAACGAGTAAAACGAGTGAAACGATTAAAACGAGTAAAACGAGTAAAACGAGTAAAACTAGTAAAACTAGTAAAACGAGTAAAACGAGTAAAACGAGTAAAACGAGTAAAACGAGTAAAACGAGTAAAACGAGCAAAACTAGTAAAACGAGTAAAACGAGTAAAACGAGTAAAACGAGCAAAACTAGTAAAACGAGTAAAACGAGTAAAACGAGTAAAACGAGTAAAACGAGTAAAACGAGCAAAACTAGTAAAACGAGTAAAACGAGTAAAACGTGTAAAACGAGTAAAACGAGTAAAACGAGCAAAACTAGTAAAACTAGTAAAACGAGTAAAACGAGTAAAACGAGTAAAACGAGTAAAACGAGTAAAACGAGTAAAACGAGTAAAACGAGTAAAACGAGTAAAACGAGTAAAACGAGTAAAACGAGTAAAACGAGTAAAACGAGTAAAACGAGTAAAACGAGTAAAACGAGTAAAACGAGTAAAACGAGTAAAACGAGTAAAACCGCGTAAAACGAGTAAAACGAGTAAAACGAGTAAAACGAGTAAAACGAGTAAAACGAGTAAAACGAGTAAAACGAGTAAAACGAGTAAAACGAGTAAAACGAATAAAACGTGTAAAACGAGTAAAACGAGTAAAACGAGTAAAACGAGTAAAACGAGTAAAACGAGTAAAACGAGTAAAACGAATAAAACGAGTAAAACGAGTAAAACGAGTGAAACGATTAAAACGAGTCAAACGAGTAAAACTAGTAAAACTAGTAAAACTAGTAAAACGAGTAAAACGAGTAAAACGAGTAAAACTAGTAAAACGAGTAAAACGAGTAAAACGAGTAAAACGAGTAAAACGAGTAAAACGAGTAAAACGAGTAAATCGAGTAAATCGAGTAAATCGAGTAAAACGAGTAAAACGAGTAAAACGAGCAAAACGAGCAAAACTAGTAAAACGAGTAAAACGAGTAAAACGAGCAAAACGAGTAAAACGAGCAAAACGAGTAAAACGAGCAAAACGAGTAAAACGAGTAAAACGAGTAAAACGAGTAAAACGAGTAAAACGAGTAAAACGAGTAAAACGAGTAAAACGAGTAAAACGAGTAAAACGAGTAAAACGAGTAAATCGAGTAAAACGAGTAAAACGAGTAAAACGAGTAAAACGATTAAAACGAGTAAAACGAATAAAACGAATAAAACGAGTAAAACGAGTAAAACGAGCAAAACGAGCAAAACTAGTAAAACGAGTAAAACGAGCAAAACGAGCAAAACGAGTAAAACGAGCAAAACGAGTAAAACGAGCAAAACGAGTAAAACGAGTAAAACGAGTGAAACGATTAAAACGAGTAAAACTAGTAAAACTAGTAAAACGAGTAAAACGAGTAAAACGAGTAAAACGAGCAAAACTAGTAAAATGAGTAAAACGAGTAAAACGAGTAAAACGTGTAAAACGAGTAAAACGAGTAAAACGAGCAAAACTAGTAAAACTAGTAAAACGAGTAAAACGAGTAAAACGAGTAAAACGAGTAAAACGAGTAAAACGAGTAAAACGAGTAAAACGAGTAAAACGAGTAAAACGAGTAAAACGAGTAAAACGAGTAAAACTAGTAAAACTAGTAAAACGAGTAAAACGAGTAAAACGAGTAAAACGAGTAAAACGAGTAAAACGAGTAAAACGAGTAAAACGAGTAAAACGAGTAAAACGAGTAAAACGAGTAAAACGAGTAAAACGAGTAAAACGAGTAAAACGAGTAAAACGAGTAAAACGAGTAAAACGAGTAAAACGAGTAAAACGCGTAAAACGAGTAAAACGAGTAAAACGAGTAAAACGAGTAAAACTAGTAAAACTAGTAAAACGAGTAAAACGAGTAAAACGAGTAAAACGAGTAAAACGAGCAAAACTAGTAAAACGAGTAAAACGAGTAAAACGAGTAAAACGAGTAAAACGAGTAAAACGAGTAAAACTAGTAAAACGAGTATAACGAGTAAAACGAGTAAAACGAGTAAAACGAGTAAAACGAGTAAAACGAGTAAAACGAGTAAAACGAGTAAAACGAGTAAAACGAGTAAAACGAGTAAAACGAGTAAAACTAGTAAAACGAGTATAACTAGTAAAACGAGTAAAACGAGTAAAACGAGTAAAACGAGTAAAACGAGTAAAACGAGTAAAACGAGTAAAACGAGTAAAACGCGTAAAACGAGTAAAACGAGTAAAACGAGTAAAACGAGTAAAACGAGTAAAACGAGTAAAACGAGTAAAACGAGTAAAACGAGTAAAACGAGTAAAACGAGTAAAACTAGTAAAACGAGTATAACGAGTAAAACGAGTAAAACGAGTAAAACGAGTAAAACGAGTAAAACGAGTAAAACGAGTAAAACGAGTAAAACGAGTAAAACGAGTAAAACGAGTAAAACGAGTAAAACGAGTAAAACGAGTAAAACGAGTAAAACGAGTAAAACGAGTAAAACGAGTAAAACGAGTAAAACGAGTAAAACGAGTAAAACCGCGTAAAACGAGTAAAACGAGTAAAACGAGTAAAACGAGTAAAACGAGTAAAACGAGTAAAACGAGTAAAACGAGTAAAACGAATAAAACGTGTAAAACGAGTAAAACGAGTAAAACGAGTAAAACGAGTAAAACGAGTAAAACGAGTAAAACGAGTAAAACGAATAAAACTAGTAAAACGAGTAAAACGAGTGAAACGATTAAAACGAGTCAAACGAGTAAAACTAGTAAAACTAGTAAAACTAGTAAAACGAGTAAAACGAGTAAAACTAGTAAAACTAGTAAAACGAGTAAAACGAGTAAAACGAGTAAAACGAGTAAAACGAGTAAAACTAGTAAAACGAGTAAAACGAGTAAAACGAGTAAAACGTGTAAAACGAGTAAAACGAGTAAAACGAGCAAAACTAGTAAAACTAGTAAAACGAGTAAAACGAGTAAAACGAGTGAAACGATTAAAACGAGTCAAACGAGTAAAACTAGTAAAACTAGTAAAACTAGTAAAACGAGTAAAACGAGTAAAACGAGTAAAACTAGTAAAACGAGTAAAACGAGTAAAACGAGTAAAACTAGTAAAACGAGTAAAACGAGTAAAACGAGTAAAACGAGTAAAACGAGTAAAACTAGTAAAACGAGTAAAACGAGTAAAACGAGTAAAACGTGTAAAACGAGTAAAACGAGTAAAACGAGCAAAACTAGTAAAACTAGTAAAACGAGTAAAACGAGTAAAACGAGTAAAACGAGTAAAACTAGTAAAACGAGTAAAACTAGTAAAACGAGTAAAACGAGTAAAACGAATAAAACTAGTAAAACGAGTAAAACGAGTGAAA
>NW_027485678.1:0-32619 GCF_050908995.1 Andrena cerasifolii
AGTTTTGCTCGTTTTACTAGTTTTGCTCGTTTTACTAGTTTTGCTCGTTTTACTAGTTTTGCTCGTTTTACTAGTTTTGCTCGTTTTACTAGTTTTGCTCGTTTTACTCGTTTTACTCGTTTTACTCGTTTTACTCGTTTTACTCGTTTTACTCGTTTTACTCGTTTTACTCGTTTTACTCGTTTTACTCGTTTTACTCGTTTTACTCGTTTTACTCGTTTTACTCGTTTTACTCGTTTTACTCGTTTTACTCGTTTTACTCGTTTCACTCGTTTTACTCGTTTCACTCGTTTCACTCGTTTCACTCGTTTCACTCGTTTCACTCGTTTTACTCGTTTTACTCGTTTTACTCGTTTCACTCGTTTTACTCGTTTCACTCGTTTTACTCGTTTCACTCGTTTCACTCGTTTGACTCGTTTCACTCGTTTTACTCGTTTTACTCGTTTTACTCGTTTTACTCGTTTTACTCGTTTTACTCGTTTTACTCGTTTTACTCGTTTACTCGTTTTACTCGTTTTACTCGTTTTACTCGTTTTACTCGTTTTACTCGTTTTACTCGTTTTACTCGTTTTACTCGTTTTACTCGTTTTTACTCGTTTTACTCTGTTTTACTCGCTTTACTCGTTTTACTCGTTTTACCCGTTTTACTCGATTTACTCGTTTTACTCGTTTTACTCGTTTTACTAGTTTTTACTCGTTTTACTCGTTTTACTCGTTTTACTCGTTTTACTCGTTTTACTCGTTTTAATCGTTTTACTCGTTTTACTCGTTTCACTCGTTTCACTCGTTTTCACTCGTTTCACTCGTTTTACTCGTTTTACTCGTTTTACTCGTTTTACTCGTTTTACTCGTTTTACTCGTTTTACTCGTTTTACTCGTTTACTCGTTTTACTCGTTTTACTCGTTTTACTCGTTTTACTCGTTTTACTCGTTTTACTCGTTTTTCTCGTTTTACTCGTTTTACTCGTTTTACTCGTTTTACTCGTTTTACTCGTTTTACTCGTTTTACTCGTTTTACTCGTTTTACTCTTTACTCGTTTTACTCGTTTTACTCGTTTTACTCGTTTTACTCGTTTTACTCGTTTTACTCGTTTTACTCGTTTTACTCGTTTTACTCGTTTTACTCGTTTTACTCGTTTTACTCGTTTTACTCGTTTACTCGTTTTACTCGTTTTACTCGTTTTACTCGTTTTACTCGTTTACTCTTTTCTGTTTTTCTCCTTTTTCTCGTTTTACTAATTTTACTCGTTTTACTCGTTTTACTCGTTTTACTCGTTTTACTCGCTTTACTCGTTTTACTCGTTTTACTCGCTTTACTCGTTTTACTCGTTTTACTCGTTTTACTCGTTTTACCCGTTTTACTCGATTTACTCGTTTTACTCGTTTTACTCGTTTTACTAGTTTTACTCGTTTTACTCGTTTTACTCGTTTTACTTGTTTTACTAGTTTTACTCGTTTTACTCGTTTTACTCGTTTTATTCGTTTTACTCGATTTAATCGTTTACTCGTTTTACTCGTTTCACTCGTTTTACTCGTTTCACTCGTTTCACTCGTTTCACTCGTTTTACTCGTTTTACTCGTTTTACTCGTTTACTCTTTTACTCGTTTTACTCGTTATACTCGTTTTACTCGTTTTACTCGTTTTACTCGTTTTACTCGTTTTTTTTACTCGTTTTACTCGTTTTACTCGTTTACTCGTTTTACTCGTTTTACTCGTTTTACTCGTTTTACTCGTTTTACTCGTTTTACTCGTTTTACTACTCGTTTCACTCGTTTTCCTTTTTTTTTCGTTTACTCGTTTCACTCGTTTTCACTCGTTTCACTCGTTTTACTCGTTTCACTCGTTTTACTCGTTTCACTCGTTTTACTCGTTTCACTCGTTTTACTCGTTTCACTCGTTTTACTCGTTTACTCGTTTTACTCGTTTTACTCGTTTTACTCGTTTTACTCGTTTTACTCGTTTTACTCGTTTTACTCGTTTTACTCGTTTTAATCGCTTTACTCGTTTTAATCGCTTTACTCGCTTTACTCCTTTTACTCGCTTTACTCTTTTACTCGTTTTACTCGTTTTACTCGTTTCACTCGTTTTACTCGTTTTACTCGTTTTACTCGTTTTACTCGTTTCACTCGTTTTACTCGTTTTAATCGCTTTACTCGCTTTACTCGCTTTACTCCTTTTACTCGCTTTACTCCTTTTACTCGTTTTACTCGTTTTACTCGTTTTACTCGTTTCACTCGTTTTACTCGTTTTACTCGTTTTACTCGTTTTACTCGTTTCACTCGTTTTACTCGTTTCACTCGTTTCACTCGTTTCACTCGTTTCACTCGTTTCACTCGTTTGACTCGTTTCTCTCGTTTTACTCGTTTTACTCGTTTTACTCGTTTTACTCGTTTTACTCGTTTTACTCGTTTTACGCGTTTTACTCGTTTACGCGTTTTACTCGTCTTACTCGTTTTACTCGTTTTACTCGTTTTACTCGTTTTACTCGTTTTACTCGTTTTACTCGTTTTACTCGTTTTACTCGTTTTACTCGTTTTACTAGTTTTGCTGGTTTTACTGGTTTTACTCGTTTTACTCGTTTTACTCGTTTTACTCGTTTTACTCGTTTTACTCGTTTACTCGTTTTACTCGTTTTACTCGTTTTAATCGCTTTACTCGTTTTACTCGTTTTACTCGCTTTACTCGCTTTACTCTTTTTACTCGTTTTACTAGTTTTGCTCGTTTTACTAGTTTGCTCGTTTTACTAGTTTTGCTCGTTTTACTAGTTTTGCTCGTTTTACTTGTTTTACTCGTTTACTCGTTTTACTCGTTTTACTCGTTTTACTCGTTTTACTCGTTTTACTCGTTTTACTCGTTTTACTCGTTTTACTCGTTTTACTCGTTTTACTCGTTTACTCGTTTTACTCGTTTTACTCGTTTACTCGTTTACTCGTTTTACTCGTTTTACTCGTTTTACTCGTTTTACTCGTTTTACTCGTTTTTACTCGTTTTACTCGCTTTACTCGTTTTACTCGCTTTACTCGTTTTACTCGTTTTACTCGTTTTACTCGTTTTACTCGTTTTACTCGTTTTACTCGTTTTACTCGTTTTTACTCGTTTTACTCGTTTTACTCGTTTTACTCGTTTTACTCGTTTTACTCGTTTTACTAGTTTTGCTCGTTTTACTAGTTTTGCTCGTTTTACTCGTTTTACTCGTTTTACTCGTTTTACTCGTTTTACTCGTTTTAATCGCTTTACTCGTTTTACTCGTTTTACTCGCTTTACTCGCTTTACTCTTTTTACTCGTTTTACTAGTTTTGCTCGTTTTACTAGTTTTGCTCGTTTTACTAGTTTTGCTCGTTTTACTAGTTTTGCTCGTTTTACTCGTTTTACTCGTTTTACTCGTTTTACTCGTTTTACTCGTTTTACTCGTTTTACTCGTTTTACTCGTTTTACTCGTTTTACTCGTTTTACTCGTTTTACTCGTTTTTACTCGTTTTACTCGCTTTACTCGTTTTACTCGTTTTACTCGTTTTACTCGTTTTACCCGTTTTACTCGATTTACTCGTTTTACTCGTTTTACTCGTTTACTAGTTTTACTCGTTTTACTCGTTTTACTCGTTTTACTTGTTTTACTAGTTTTACTCGTTTTACTCGTTTTACTCGTTTTATTCGTTTTACTCGATTTAATCGTTTTACTCGTTTTACTCGTTTCACTCGTTTTACTCGTTTCACTCGTTTCACTCGTTTCACTCGTTTTACTCGTTTTACTCGTTTTACTCGTTTTACTCGTTTTACTCGTTTTACTCGTTTCACTCGTTTCACTCGTTTTACTCGTTTTACTCGTTTTACTCGTTTTACTCGTTTTACTCGTTTTACTCGTTTTACTCGTATTACTCGTTTTACTCGTTTTACTCGTTTTACTAGTTTTACTCGTTTTACTCGTTTTACTCGTTTTACTCGTTTTACTCGATTTACTCGCTTTACTCCTTTTACTCGTTTTACTCGTTTTACTCGTTTCACTCGTTTTACTCGTTTTACTCGTTTTACTCGTTTTACTCGTTTCACTCGTTTTACTCGTTTTAATCGCTTTACTCGCTTTACTCGCTTTACTCCTTTTACTCGCTTTACTCCTTTTACTCGTTTTACTCGTTTTACTCGTTTTACTCGTTTCACTCGTTTTACTCGTTTTACTCGTTTTACTCGTTTTACTCGTTTCACTCGTTTTACTCGTTTCACTCGTTTCACTCGTTTCACTCGTTTCACTCGTTTCTCGTTTGACTCGTTTCTCTCGTTTTACTCGTTTTACTCGTTTTACTCGTTTTACTCGTTTTACTCGTTTTACTCGTTTTACGCGTTTTACTCGTTTTACGCGTTTTACTCGTCTTACTCGTCTTACTCGTTTTACTCGTTTTACTCGTTTTACTCGTTTTACTCGTTTTACTCGTTTTACTCGTTTTACTCGTTTTACTCGTTTTACTCGTTTTACTAGTTTTGCTGGTTTTACTCGTTTTACTCGTTTTACTCGTTTTACTCGTTTTACTCGTTTTACTCGTTTTACTCGTTTTACTCGTTTTACTCGTTTTAATCGCTTTACTCGTTTTACTCGTTTTACTCGCTTTACTCGCTTTACTCTTTTTACTCGTTTTACTAGTTTTGCTCGTTTTACTAGTTTTGCTCGTTTTACTAGTTTTGCTCGTTTTACTAGTTTTGCTCGTTTTACTTGTTTTACTCGTTTTACTCGTTTTACTCGTTTTACTCGTTTTACTCGTTTTACTCGTTTTACTCGTTTTACTCGTTTTACTCGTTTTACTCGTTTTACTCGTTTTACTCGTTTTACTCGTTTTACTCGTTTTACTCGTTTTACTCGTTTTACTCGTTTTACTCGTTTTACTCGTTTTACTCGTTTTACTCGTTTTACTCGTTTTACTCGCTTTACTCGTTTTACTCGCTTTACTCGTTTTACTCGCTTTACTCGTTTTACTCGTTTTACTCGTTTTACTCGTTTTACTCGTTTTACTCGTTTTACTCGTTTTACTCGTTTTACTCGTTTTACTCGTTTTACTCGTTTTACTCGTTTTACTCGTTTTACTCGTTTTACTCGTTTTACTCGTTTTACTAGTTTTGCTCGTTTTACTAGTTTTGCTCGTTTTACTCGTTTTACTCGTTTTACTCGTTTTACTCGTTTTAATCGCTTTACTCGTTTTACTCGTTTTACTCGCTTTACTCGCTTTACTCTTTTTACTCGTTTTACTAGTTTTGCTCGTTTTACTAGTTTTGCTCGTTTTACTAGTTTTGCTCGTTTTACTAGTTTTGCTCGTTTTACTCGTTTTACTCGTTTTACTCGTTTTACTCGTTTTACTCGTTTTACTCGTTTTACTCGTTTTACTCGTTTTACTCGTTTTACTCGTTTTACTCGTTTTACTCGTTTTACTCGTTTTACTCGTTTCACTCGTTTCACTCGTTTCACTCGTTTCACTCGTTTCACTCGTTTTACTCGTTTCACTCGTTTTACTCGTTTTACTCGTTTTACTCGTTTTACTCGTTTCACTCGTTTCACTCGTTTCACTCGTTTCACTCGTTTCACTCGTTTGACTCGTTTCACTCGTTTGACTCGTTTCACTCGTTTTACTCGTTTTACTCGTTTTACTAATTTTACTCGTTTTACTCGTTTTACTCGTTTTACTCGTTTTACTCGTTTTACTCGTTTTACTCGTTTTACTCGTTTTACTCGTTTTACTCGTTTTACTCGTTTTACTCGTTTTACTCGTTTTACTCGTTTTACTCGTTTTACTCGTTTTACTCGCTTTACTCGTTTTACTCGTTTTACCCGTTTTACTCGATTTACTCGTTTTACTCGTTTTACTCGTTTTACTAGTTTTACTCGTTTTACTCGTTTTACTCGTTTTACTCGTTTTACTCGTTTTACTCGTTTTACTCGTTTTACTCGTTTCACTCGTTTTACTCGTTTCACTCGTTTCACTCGTTTCACTCGTTTCACTCGTTTCACTCGTTTCACTCGTTTTACTCGTTTTACTCGTTTTACTCGTTTTACTCGTTTTACTCGTTTTACTCGTTTTACTCGTTTTACTCGTTTTACTCGTTTTACTCGTTTTACTCGTTTTACTCGTTTTACTCGTTTTACTCGTTTTACTCGTTTTACTCGTTTTACTCGTTTTACTCGTTTTACTCGTTTTACTCGTTTTACTCGTTTTACTCGTTTTACTCGTTTTACTCGTTTTACTCGTTTTACTCGTTTTACTCGTTTTACTCGTTTTACTCGTTTTACTAGTTTTGCTCGTTTTACTAGTTTTGCTCGTTTTACTCGTTTTACTCGTTTTACTCGTTTTACTCGTTTTACTCGTTTTAATCGCTTTACTCGTTTTACTCGTTTTACTCGCTTTACTCGCTTTACTCTTTTTACTCGTTTTACTAGTTTTGCTCGTTTTACTAGTTTTGCTCGTTTTACTAGTTTTGCTCGTTTTACTAGTTTTGCTCGTTTTACTCGTTTTACTCGTTTTACTCGTTTTACTCGTTTTACTCGTTTTACTCGTTTTACTCGTTTTACTCGTTTTACTCGTTTTACTCGTTTCACTCGTTTCACTCGTTTCACTCGTTTCACTCGTTTCACTCGTTTCACTCGTTTCACTCGTTTTACTCGTTTTACTCGTTTTACTCGTTTTACTCGTTTTACTCGTTTTACTCGTTTTACTCGTTTTACTCGTTTTACTCGTTTCACTCGTTTCACTCGTTTGACTCGTTTGACTCGTTTTACTCGTTTTACTCGTTTTACTCGTTTTACTCGTTTTACTCGTTTTACTCGTTTTACTCGTTTTACTCGTTTTACTCGTTTTACTCGTTTTACTCGTTTTACTAATTTTACTCGTTTTACTCGTTTTACTCGTTTTACTCGTTTTACTCGTTTTACTCGTTTTACTCGTTTTACTCGTTTTACTCGTTTTACTCGTTTTACTCGTTTTACTCGTTTTACTCGTTTTACTCGTTTTACTCGCTTTACTCGTTTTACTCGTTTTACCCGTTTTACTCGATTTACTCGTTTTACTCGTTTTACTCGTTTTACTAGTTTTACTCGTTTTACTCGTTTTACTCGTTTTACTCGTTTTACTCGTTTTACTCGTTTTACTCGTTTTACTCGTTTTAATCGTTTTACTCGTTTTACTCGTTTGACTCGTTTTACTCGTTTCACTCGTTTCACTCGTTTCACTCGTTTTACTCGTTTTACTCGTTTTACTCGTTTTACTCGTTTTACTCGTTTTACTCGTTTTACTCGTTTTACTCGTTTTACTCGTTTTACTCGTTTTACTCGTTTTACTCGTTTTACTCGTTTTACTCGTTTTACTCGTTTTACTCGTTTTACTCGTTTTACTCGTTTTACTCGTTTTACTCGTTTTACTCGTTTTACTCGTTTTACTCGTTTTAATCGTTTTAATCGTTTTAATCGTTTTACTCGTTTCACTCGTTTCACTCGTTTTACTCGTTTCACTCGTTTCACTCGTTTGACTCGTTTGACTCGTTTCACTCGTTTTACTCGTTTTACTCGTTTCACTCGTTTTACTCGTTTTACTCGTTTTACTCGTTTTACTCGTTTTACTCGTTTTACTCGTTTTACTCGTTTTACTCGTTTTACTCGTTTTACTCGTTTTACTCGTTTTACTCGTTTTACTCGTTTTACTCGTTTTACTCGTTTTACTCGTTTTACTCGTTTTACTCGTTTTACTCGTTTTACTCGTTTTACTCGTTTTACTCGTTTTACTCGTTTTACTCGTTTTACTCGTTTTACTCGTTTTACTCGTTTTACTCGTTTTACTCGTTTTACTCGTTTTACTCGTTTTACTCGTTTTACTCGTTTTACTCGTTTTACTCGTTTTACACGTTTTACTCGTTTTACACGTTTTACTCGTTTTACTCGTTTTACTCGTTTTACTAGTTTTGCTCGTTTTACTCGTTTTACTCGTTTTACTCGTTTTACTCGTTTTACTCGTTTTACTCGTTTTACTCGTTTTACTCGTTTTACTCGTTTTACTCGTTTCACTCGTTTCACTCGTTTTACTCGTTTTACTCGTTTTACTCGTTTTACTCGTTTTACTCCTTTTACTCGTTTTACTCGTTTTACTCGTTTTACTCGTTTTACTCGTTTTAATCGCTTTACTCGTTTTAATCGCTTTACTCGCTTTACTCGCTTTACTCCTTTTACTCGCTTTACTCCTTTTACTCGTTTTACTCGTTTCACTCGTTTTACTCGTTTTACTCGTTTTACTCGTTTTACTCGTTTCACTCGTTTCACTCGTTTCACTCGTTTCACTCGTTTCACTCGTTTCACTCGTTTCACTCGTTTTACTCGTTTTACTCGTTTTACTCGTTTCACTCGTTTTACTCGTTTTACTCGTTTTACTCGTTTTACGCGTTTTACTCGTTTTACGCGTTTTACTCGTCTTACTCGTTTTACTCGTTTTACTCGTTTTACTCGTTTTACTCGTTTTACTCGTTTTACTCGTTTTACTCGTTTTACTCGTTTTACTCGTTTTACTCGTTTTACTCGTTTTACTCGTTTTACTCGTTTTACTCGTTTTACTAGTTTTGCTCGTTTTACTAGTTTTGCTCGTTTTACTCGTTTTACTCGTTTTACTCGTTTTACTCGTTTTACTCGTTTTACTCGTTTTAATCGCTTTACTCGTTTTACTCGTTTTACTCGCTTTACTCGCTTTACTCTTTTACTCGTTTTACTAGTTTTGCTCGTTTTACTAGTTTTGCTCGTTTTACTAGTTTTGCTCGTTTTACTAGTTTTGCTCGTTTTACTCGTTTTACTCGTTTTACTCGTTTTACTCGTTTTACTCGTTTTACTCGTTTTACTCGTTTTACTCGTTTACTCGTTTTACTCGTTTTACTCGTTTACTCGTTTTACTCGTTTACTCGTTTTACTCGTTTTACTCGTTTACTCGTTTTACTCGTTTTACTCGTTTTACTCGTTTTACTCGTTTTACTCGTTTTACTCGTTTTACTCGTTTTACTCGTTTTACTCGTTTTACTCTTTTACTCGCTTTACTCGTTTTACTCGTTTTACTCGTTTTACTCGTTTTACTCGTTTTACTCGTTTTACTCGTTTTACTCGTTTTACTCGTTTTACTCGTTTTACTCGTTTTACTCGTTTTACTCGTTTTACTCGTTTTACTCGTTTTACTAGTTTGCTCGTTTTACTAGTTTTGCTCGTTTTACTCGTTTTACTCGTTTTACTCGTTTTACTCGTTTACTCGTTTTACTCGTTTTACTCGTTTTACTCGTTTTACTCGTTTTTACTCGTTTTACTCGTTTTACTCGTTTTACTCGTTTTACTCGTTTTACTAGTTTTGCTCGTTTTACTAGTTTTGCTCGTTTTACTCGTTTTACTCGTTTTACTCGTTTTACTCGTTTACTCGTTTTAATCGCTTTACTCGTTTTACTCGTTTTACTCGCTTACTCGCTTTACTCTTTTTACTCGTTTTACTAGTTTTGCTCGTTTTACTAGTTTTGCTCGTTTTACTAGTTTTGCTCGTTTTACTAGTTTTGCTCGTTTTACTAGTTTTGCTCGTTTTACTAGTTTTGCTCGTTTTACTCGTTTTACTCGTTTTACTCGTTTTACTCGTTTACTCGTTTTACTCGTTTTACTCGTTTTACTCGTTTTACTCGTTTTACTCGTTTTACTCGTTTTACTCGTTTTACTCGTTTTACTCGTTTTACTCGTTTTACTCGTTTCACTCGTTTTACTCGTTTCACTCGTTTCACTCGTTTCACTCGTTTCACTCGTTTCACTCGTTTTACTCGTTTACTCGTTTTACTCGTTTCACTCGTTTTACTCGTTTCACTCGTTTTACTCGTTTCACTCGTTTCACTCGTTTGACTCGTTTCACTCGTTTTACTCGTTTTACTCGTTTTACTCGTTTTACTCGTTTTACTCGTTTTACTCGTTTTACTCGTTTTACTCGTTTTACTCGTTTTACTCGTTTTACTCGTTTTACTCGTTTTACTCGTTTTACCTCGTTTTACTCGTTTTACTCGTTTTACTCGTTTTACTCGTTTTACTCGTTTTACTCGTTTTACTCGCTTTACTCGTTTTACTCGTTTTACCCGTTTTACTCGATTTACTCGTTTACTCGGTTTCACTCGTTTTCACTCGTTTCACTCGTTTTACTCGTTTTACTCGTTTACTCGTTTTACTCGTTTTACTCGTTTTACTCGTTTTACTCGTTTACTCGTTTTACTCGTTTTACTCGTTTACTCGTTTTACTCGTTTTACTCGTTTTACTCGTTTTACTCGTTTTACTCGATTTTCTCGTTTTACTCGTTTTACTCGTTTTACTCGTTTTACTCGTTTTACTCGTTTTACTCGTTTTACTCGTTTTACTCGTTTTACTCGTTTACTCGTTTTACTCGTTTTACTCGTTTTTACTCGTTTTACTCGTTTTACTCGTTTTACTCGTTTTACTCGTTTTACTCGTTTTACTCGTTTTACTCGTTTTACTCGTTTTACTCGTTTTACTCGTTTTACTCGTTTTACTCGTTTTACTCGTTTTACTCGTTTTACTCGTTTTTCTCCTTTTTCTCGTTTTACTAATTTTACTCGTTTTACTCGTTTTACTCGTTTTACTCGTTTTACTCGCTTTACTCGTTTTACTCGTTTTACTCGCTTTTACTCGTTTTACTCGTTTTACTCGTTTTACTCGTTTTACCCGTTTTACTCGATTTACTCGTTTTACTCGTTTACTCGTTTTACTAGTTTTACTCGTTTTACTCGTTTTACTCGTTTTACTTGTTTTACTAGTTTTACTCCGTTTTACTCGTTTTACTCGTTTTATTCGTTTTACTCGATTTAATCGTTTTACTCGTTTTACTCGTTTCACTCGTTTTACTCGTTTCACTCGTTTCACTCGTTTCACTCGTTTTACTCGTTTACTCGTTTTACTCGTTTTACTCGTTTTACTCGTTTACTCGTTTTACTCGTATTACTCGTTTTACTCGTTTTACTCGTTTTACTAGTTTTACTCGTTTTACTCGTTTTACTCGTTTTACTCGTTTTACTCGATTTAATCGTTTTACTCGTTTTACTCGTTTTACTCGTTTCACTCGTTTCACTCGTTTCACTCGTTTCACTCGTTTCACTCGTTTTACTCGTTTCACTCGTTTTACTCGTTTCACTCGTTTTACTCGTTTCACTCGTTTTACTCGTTTCACTCGTTTTACTCGTTTTACTCGTTTTACTCGTTTTACTCGTTTTACTCGTTTTACTCGTTTTACTCGTTTTACTCGTTTTACTCGTTTTAATCGCTTTACTCGTTTTAATCGCTTTACTCGCTTTACTCCTTTTACTCGCTTTACTCCTTTTCTCGTTTTACTCGTTTTACTCGTTTCACTCGTTTTACTCGTTTTACTCGTTTTACTCGTTTTACTCGTTTCACTCGTTTTACTCGTTTTAATCGCTTTACTCGCTTTACTCGCTTTACTCCTTTTACTCGCTTTACTCCTTTTACTCGTTTTACTCGTTTTACTCGTTTTACTCGTTTCACTCGTTTTACTCGTTTTACTCGTTTTACTCGTTTTACTCGTTTCACTCGTTTTACTCGTTTCACTCGTTTCACTCGTTTCACTCGTTTCACTCGTTTCACTCGTTTGACTCGTTTCTCTCGTTTTACTCGTTTTACTCGTTTTACTCGTTTTACTCGTTTTACTCGTTTTACTCGTTTTACGCGTTTTACTCGTTTTACGCGTTTTACTCGTCTTACTCGTCTTACTCGTTTTACTCGTTTTACTCGTTTTACTCGTTTTACTCGTTTTACTCGTTTTACTCGTTTTACTCGTTTTACTCGTTTTACTCGTTTTACTAGTTTTGCTGGTTTTACTCGTTTTACTCGTTTTACTCGTTTTACTCGTTTTACTCGTTTTACTCGTTTTACTCGTTTTACTCGTTTTACTCGTTTTAATCGCTTTACTCGTTTTACTCGTTTTACTCGCTTTACTCGCTTTACTCTTTTTACTCGTTTTACTAGTTTTGCTCGTTTTACTAGTTTTGCTCGTTTTACTAGTTTTGCTCGTTTTACTAGTTTTGCTCGTTTTACTTGTTTTACTCGTTTTACTCGTTTTACTCGTTTTACTCGTTTTACTCGTTTTACTCGTTTTACTCGTTTTACTCGTTTTACTCGTTTTACTCGTTTTACTCGTTTTACTCGTTTTACTCGTTTTACTCGTTTTACTCGTTTTACTCGTTTTACTCGTTTTACTCGTTTTACTCGTTTTACTCGTTTTACTCGTTTTACTCGTTTTACTCGTTTTACTCGCTTTACTCGTTTTACTCGCTTTACTCGTTTTACTCGTTTTACTCGTTTTACTCGTTTTACTCGTTTTACTCGTTTTACTCGTTTTACTCGTTTTACTCGTTTTACTCGTTTACTCGTTTTACTCGTTTTACTCGTTTTACTCGTTTTACTAGTTTTGCTCGTTTTACTAGTTTTGCTCGTTTTACTCGTTTTACTCGTTTTACTCGTTTTACTCGTTTTACTCGTTTTAATCGCTTTACTCGTTTTACTCGTTTTACTCGCTTTACTCGCTTTACTCTTTTTACTCGTTTTACTAGTTTTGCTCGTTTTACTAGTTTTGCTCGTTTTACTAGTTTTGCTCGTTTTACTAGTTTTGCTCGTTTTACTCGTTTTACTCGTTTTACTCGTTTTACTCGTTTTACTCGTTTTACTCGTTTTACTCGTTTTACTCGTTTTACTCGTTTTAACTCGTTTTACTCGTTTTACTCGTTTTACTCGCTTTACTCGTTTTACTCGTTTTACTCGTTTTACTCGTTTTACCCGTTTTACTCGATTTACTCGTTTTACTCGTTTTACTCGTTTTACTAGTTTTACTCGTTTTACTCGTTTTACTCGTTTTACTTGTTTACTAGTTTTACTCGTTTTACTCGTTTTACTCGTTTTATTCGTTTTACTCGATTTAATCGTTTTACTCGTTTTACTCGTTTCACTCGTTTTACTCGTTTCACTCGTTTCACTCGTTTCACTCGTTTTACTCGTTTTACTCGTTTTACTCGTTTTACTCGTTTTACTCGTTTTACTCGTTTTACTCGTATTACTCGTTTTACTCGTTTTACTCGTTTTACTAGTTTTACTCGTTTTACTCGTTTTACCGTTTTACTCGTTTTACTCGATTTACTCGCTTTACTCCTTTTACTCGTTTTACTCGTTTTACTCGTTTCACTCGTTTTACTCGTTTTACTCGTTTTACTCGTTTTACTCGTTTCACTCGTTTTACTCGTTTTAATCGCTTTACTCGCTTTACTCGCTTTACTCCTTTTACTCGCTTTACTCCTTTTACTCGTTTTACTCGTTTTACTCGTTTTACTCGTTTTACTCGTTTCACTCGTTTTACTCGTTTTACTCGTTTTACTCGTTTTACTCGTTTCACTCGTTTTACTCGTTTCACTCGTTTCACTCGTTTCACTCGTTTCACTCGTTTCACTCGTTTGACTCGTTTCTCTCGTTTTACTCGTTTTACTCGTTTTACTCGTTTTACTCGTTTTACTCGTTTTACTCGTTTTACGCGTTTTACTCGTTTTACGCGTTTTACTCGTCTTACTCGTCTTACTCGTTTTACTCGTTTTACTCGTTTTACTCGTTTTACTCGTTTTACTCGTTTTACTCGTTTTACTCGTTTTACTCGTTTTACTCGTTTTACTAGTTTTGCTGGTTTTACTCGTTTTACTCGTTTTACTCGTTTTACTCGTTTTACTCGTTTTACTCGTTTTACTCGTTTTACTCGTTTTACTCGTTTTAATCGCTTTACTCGTTTTACTCGTTTTACTCGCTTTACTCGCTTTACTCTTTTTACTCGTTTTACTAGTTTTGCTCGTTTTACTAGTTTTGCTCGTTTTACTAGTTTTGCTCGTTTTACTAGTTTTGCTCGTTTTACTTGTTTTACTCGTTTTACTCGTTTTACTCGTTTTACTCGTTTTACTCGTTTTACTCGTTTTACTCGTTTTACTCGTTTTACTCGTTTTACTCGTTTTACTCGTTTTACTCGTTTTACTCGTTTTACTCGTTTTACTCGTTTTACTCGTTTTACTCGTTTTACTCGTTTTACTCGTTTTACTCGTTTTACTCGTTTTACTCGTTTTACTCGTTTTACTCGCTTTACTCGTTTTACTCGCTTTACTCGTTTTACTCGCTTTACTCGTTTTACTCGTTTTACTCGTTTTACTCGTTTTACTCGTTTTACTCGTTTTACTCGTTTTACTCGTTTTACTCGTTTTACTCGTTTTACTCGTTTTACTCGTTTTACTCGTTTTACTCGTTTTACTCGTTTTACTCGTTTTACTAGTTTGCTCGTTTTACTAGTTTTGCTCGTTTTACTCGTTTTACTCGTTTTACTCGTTTTACTCGTTTTACTCGTTTTAATCGCTTTACTCGTTTTACTCGTTTTACTCGCTTTACTCGCTTTACTCTTTTTACTCGTTTTACTAGTTTTGCTCGTTTTACTAGTTTTGCTCGTTTTACTAGTTTTGCTCGTTTTACTAGTTTTGCTCGTTTTACTCGTTTTACTCGTTTTACTCGTTTTACTCGTTTTACTCGTTTTACTCGTTTTACTCGTTTTACTCGTTTTACTCGTTTTACTCGTTTTACTCGTTTTACTCGTTTTACTCGTTTTACTCGTTTTACTCGTTTCACTCGTTTCACTCGTTTCACTCGTTTCACTCGTTTCACTCGTTTTACTCGTTTCACTCGTTTTACTCGTTTTACTCGTTTTACTCGTTTTACTCGTTTCACTCGTTTCACTCGTTTCACTCGTTTCACTCGTTTCACTCGTTTGACTCGTTTCACTCGTTTGACTCGTTTCACTCGTTTTACTCGTTTTACTCGTTTTACTAATTTTACTCGTTTTACTCGTTTTACTCGTTTTACTCGTTTTACTCGTTTTACTCGTTTACTCGTTTTACTCGTTTTACTCGTTTTACTCGTTTTACTCGTTTTACTCGTTTTACTCGTTTTACTCGTTTTACTCGTTTTACTCGTTTTACTCGTTTTACTCGCTTTACTCGTTTTACTCGTTTTACCCGTTTACTCGATTTACTCGTTTTACTCGTTTACTCGTTTTACTAGTTTTACTCGTTTTACTCGTTTTACTCGTTTTACTCGTTTTACTCGTTTTACTCGTTTTACTCGTTTTACTCGTTTCACTCGTTTTACTCGTTTCACTCGTTTCACTCGTTTCACTCGTTTCACTCGTTTCACTCGTTTCACTCGTTTTACTCGTTTTACTCGTTTTACTCGTTTTACTCGTTTTACTCGTTTTACTCGTTTTACTCGTTTTACTCGTTTTACTCGTTTTACTCGTTTTACTCGTTTTACTCGTTTTACTCGTTTTACTCGTTTTACTCGTTTTACTCGTTTTACTCGTTTTACTCGTTTTACTCGTTTTACTCGTTTTACTCGTTTTACTCGTTTTACTCGTTTTACTCGTTTTACTCGTTTTACTCGTTTTACTCGTTTTTCTCCTTTTTCTCGTTTTACTAATTTTACTCGTTTTACTCGTTTTACTCGTTTTACTCGTTTTACTCGCTTTACTCGTTTTACTCGTTTTACTCGCTTTACTCGTTTTACTCGTTTTACTCGTTTTACTCGTTTTACTCGTTTTACTCGTTTTACCCGTTTTACTCGATTTACTCGTTTTACTCGTTTTACTAGTTTTACTCGTTTTACTCGTTTTACTCGTTTTACTCGTTTTACTCGATTTAATCGTTTTACTCGTTTTACTCGTTTCACTCGTTTCACTCGTTTCACTCGTTTTACTCGTTTTACTCGTTTTACTCGTTTTACTCGTTTTACTTGTTTTACTCGTTTTACTCGTTTTACTCGTTTTACTCGTTTTACTCGTTTTACTCGTTTTACTCGTTTTACTCGATTTAATCGTTTTACTCGTTTTACTCGTTTTACTCGTTTTACTCGTTTTACTCGTTTTACGCGTTTTACTCGTTTTACGCGTTTTACTCGTTTTACGCGTTTTACTCGTCTTACTCGTTTTACTCGTTTTACTCGTTTTACTCCTTTTACTCGTTTTACTCGTTTTACTCGTTTTACTCGTTTTACTCGTTTTACTCGTTTTACTCGTTTTACTCGCTTTACTCGTTTTACTCGTTTTACTCGTTTTACTCGATTTAATCGTTTTACTCGTTTTACTCGTTTCACTCGTTTCACTCGTTTCACTCGTTTCACTCGTTTTACTCGTTTTACTCGTTTTACTCGTTTTACTCGTTTTACTCGTTTTACTCGTTTTACTCGTTTTACTCGTTTTACTCGTTTTACTCGTTTTACTCGTTTTACTCGTTTTACTCGTTTTAATCGCTTTACTCGTTTTAATCGCTTTACTCGCTTTACTCGCTTTACTCCTTTTACTCGCTTTACTCCTTTTACTCGTTTTACTCGTTTTACTCGTTTCACTCGTTTTACTCGTTTCACTCGTTTTACTCGTTTTACTCGTTTTACTCGTTTCACTGGTTTTACTCGTTTTACTCGTTTTACTCGTTTTACTCGTTATACTCGTTTCACTCGTTTTTCTCGTTTTACTCGTTTAACTCGTTTTACTCGTTTTACTCGTTTTACTCGTCTTACTCGTTTTACTCGTTTTACTCGTTTTACTCGTTTTAATCGCTTTACTCGTTTTACTCGTTTTACTCGTTTTACTCGTTTTACTCGTTTTACTCGTTTGACTCGTTTTACTCGTTTCACTCGTTTTACTCGTTTCACTCGTTTTACTCGTTTCACTCGTTTTACTCGTTTCACTCGTTTTACTCGTTTCACTCGTTTTACTCGTTTCACTCGTTTTACTCGTTTCACTCGTTTTACTCGTTTCACTCGTTTTACTCGTTTTACTCGTTTTACTCGTTTTACTCGTTTTACTCGCTTTACTCGTTTTACTCGTTTTACTCGTTTTACTCGTTTTACTCGTTTTACTCGTTTTACTCGTTTTACTCGTTTTACTCGTTTTACTAGTTATACTAGTTTTACTCGTTTTACTAGTTTCACTCGTTTTACTCGTTTCACTCGTTTCACTCGTTTCACTCGTTTCACTCGTTTCACTCGTTTTACTCGTTTTACTCGTTTTACTCGTTTTACTCGTTGTACTCGTTTTACTCGTTTTACTCGTTTTACTCGTTTTACACGTTTTACTCGTTTTACTCGTTTTACTCGTTTTACTAGTATTGCTCGTTTTACTCGTTTTACTCGTTTTACTCGTTTTACTCGTTTTACTCGTTTTACTCGTTTTACTCGTTTTACTCGTTTTACTCGCTTTACTCGTTTTACTCGTTTTACTCGTTTTACTCGTTTTACTCGTTTTACTCGTTTTACTCGTTTTACTCGTTTTACTCGTTTTACTCGTTTTACTCGTTTTACTCGTTTTACTCGTTTTACTCGTTTTACTCGTTTTACTCGTTTTACTCGTTTTACGCGTTTTACTCGTTTTACTCGTTCCACTCGTTTCACTCGTTTCACTCGTTTCACTCGTTTGACTCGTTTCACTCGTTTGACTCGTTTCACTCGTTTTACTCGTTTCACTCGTTTTACTCGTTTCACTCGTTTTACTCGTTTCACTCGTTTTACTCGTTTTACTCGTTTCACTCGTTTTACTCGTTTTACTCGTTTGACTCGTTTTACTCGTTTGACTCGTTTTACTCGTTTTACTCGTTTTACTCGTTTTACTCGTTTTACTCGTTTTACTCGTTTTACTCGTTTTACTCGTTTTACTCGTTTTACTCGTTTCACTCGTTTTACTCGTTCCACTCGTTTCACTCGTTTCACTCGTTTCACTCGTTTGACTCGTTTCACTCGTTTGACTCGTTTCACTCGTTTTACTCGTTTCACTCGTTTTACTCGTTTCACTCGTTTTACTCGTTTCACTCGTTTTACTCGTTTCACTCGTTTCACTCGTTTTACTCGTTTCACTCGTTTTACTCGTTTTACTCGTTTGACTCGTTTTACTCGTTTGACTCGTTTTACTCGTTTTACTCGTTTTACTCGTTTTACTCGTTTTACTCGTTTTACTCGTATTACTCGTTTTACTCGTTTTACTCGTTTTACTAGTTTTACTCGTTTTACTCGTTTTACTCGTTTTACTCGTTTTACTCGATTTAATCGTTTTACTCGTTTTACTCGTTTTACTCGTTTCACTCGTTTCACTCGTTTCACTCGTTTCACTCGTTTTACTCGTTTCACTCGTTTTACTCGTTTCACTCGTTTTACTCGTTTCACTCGTTTTACTCGTTTTACTCGTTTTACTCGTTTTACTCGTTTTACTCGTTTTACTCGTTTTACTCGTTTTACTCGTTTTACTCGTTTTAATCGCTTTACTCGTTTTAATCGCTTTACTCGCTTTACTCGCTTTACTCCTTTTACTCGCTTTACTCCTTTTACTCGTTTTACTCGTTTTACTCGTTTCACTCGTTTTACTCGTTTTACTCGTTTTACTCGTTTTACTCGTTTCACTCGTTTTACTCGTTTTAATCGCTTTACTCGCTTTACTCGCTTTACTCCTTTTACTCGCTTTACTCCTTTTACTCGTTTTACTCGTTTTACTCGTTTTACTCGTTTCACTCGTTTTACTCGTTTTACTCGTTTTACTCGTTTTACTCGTTTCACTCGTTTTACTCGTTTCACTCGTTTCACTCGTTTCACTCGTTTCACTCGTTTCACTCGTTTGACTCGTTTCTCTCGTTTTACTCGTTTTACTCGTTTTACTCGTTTTACTCGTTTTACTCGTTTTACTCGTTTTACGCGTTTTACTCGTTTTACTCGTTTTACTCGTTTTACTCGTTTTACTCGTTTTACTCGTTTTACTCGTTTTACTCGTTTTACTCGTTTTACTCGTTTTACTCGTTTTACTCGTTTTACTCGTTTTACTCGTTTTACTCGTTTTACTCGTTTTACTCGTTTTACTCGTTTTACTCGTTTTACTCGTTTTACTCGTTTTACTCGTTTTACTCGTTTTACTCGTTTTACTCGTTTTACTCGTTTTACTCGTTTTACTCGTTTTACTCGCTTTACTCGTTTTACTCGCTTTACTCGTTTTACTCGTTTTACTCGTTTTACTCGTTTTACTCGTTTTACTCGTTTTACTCGTTTTACTCGTTTTACTCGTTTTACTCGTTTTACTCGTTTTACTCGTTTTACTCGTTTTACTAGTTTTGCTCGTTTTACTAGTTTTGCTCGTTTTACTCGTTTTACTCGTTTTACTCGTTTTACTCGTTTTACTCGTTTTAATCGCTTTACTCGTTTTACTCGTTTTACTCGCTTTACTCGCTTTACTCTTTTTACTCGTTTTACTAGTTTTGCTCGTTTTACTAGTTTTGCTCGTTTTACTAGTTTTGCTCGTTTTACTAGTTTTGCTCGTTTTACTCGTTTTACTCGTTTTACTCGTTTTACTCGTTTTACTCGTTTTACTCGTTTTACTCGTTTTACTCGTTTTACTCGTTTTACTCGTTTTACTCGTTTTACTCGTTTTACTCGTTTTACTCGTTTCACTCGTTTCACTCGTTTCACTCGTTTCACTCGTTTCACTCGTTTCACTCGTTTTACTCGTTTCACTCGTTTTACTCGTTTTACTCGTTTTACTCGTTTCACTCGTTTCACTCGTTTCACTCGTTTCACTCGTTTCACTCGTTTCACTCGTTTGACTCGTTTCACTCGTTTTACTCGTTTTACTCGTTTTACTAATTTTACTCGTTTTACTCGTTTTACTCGTTTTACTCGTTTTACTCGTTTTACTCGTTTTACTCGTTTTACTCGTTTTACTCGTTTTACTCGTTTTACTCGTTTTACTCGTTTTACTCGTTTTACTCGTTTTACTCGCTTTACTCGTTTTACTCGTTTTACCCGTTTTACTCGATTTACTCGTTTTACTCGTTTTACTCGTTTTACTAGTTTTACTCGTTTTACTCGTTTTACTCGTTTTACTCGTTTTACTCGTTTTACTCGTTTTACTCGTTTTACTCGTTTCACTCGTTTTACTCGTTTCACTCGTTTCACTCGTTTCACTCGTTTCACTCGTTTTACTCGTTTTACTCGTTTTACTCGTTTTACTCGTTTTACTCGTTTTACTCGTTTTACTCGTTTTACTCGTTTTACTCGTTTTACTCGTTTTACTCGTTTTACTCGTTTTACTCGTTTTACTCGTTTTACTCGTTTTACTCGTTTTACTCGTTTTACTCGTTTTACTCGTTTTACTCGTTTTACTCGTTTTACTCGTTTTACTCGTTTTACTCGTTTTACTCGTTTTACTCGTTTTACTCGTTTTTCTCCTTTTTCTCGTTTTACTAATTTTACTCGTTTTACTCGTTTTACTCGTTTTACTCGTTTTACTCGCTTTACTCGTTTTACTCGTTTTACTCGCTTTACTCGTTTTACTCGTTTTACTCGTTTTACTCGTTTTACCCGTTTTACTCGATTTACTCGTTTTACTCGTTTTACTAGTTTTACTCGTTTTACTCGTTTTACTCGTTTTACTCGTTTTACTCGTTTCACTCGTTTCACTCGTTTCACTCGTTTTACTCGTTTTACTCGTTTTACTCGTTTTACTCGTTTTACTTGTTTTACTCGTTTTACTCGTTTTACTCGTTTTACTCGTTTTACTCGTTTTACTCGTTTTACTCGTTTTACTCGATTTAATCGTTTTACTCGTTTTACTCGTTTTACTCGTTTTACTCGTTTTACTCGTTTTACGCGTTTTACTCGTTTTACGCGTTTTACTCGTTTTACGCGTTTTACTCGTCTTACTCGTTTTACTCGTTTTACTCGTTTTACTCCTTTTACTCGTTTTACTCGTTTTACTCGTTTTACTCGTTTTACTCGTTTTACTCGTTTTACTCGTTTTACTCGCTTTACTCGTTTTACTCGTTTTACTCGTTTTACTCGATTTAATCGTTTTACTCGTTTTACTCGTTTCACTCGTTTCACTCGTTTCACTCGTTTCACTCGTTTTACTCGTTTTACTCGTTTTACTCGTTTTACTCGTTTTACTCGTTTTACTCGTTTTACTCGTTTTACTCGTTTTACTCGTTTTACTCGTTTTACTCGTTTTACTCGTTTTACTCGTTTTAATCGCTTTACTCGTTTTAATCGCTTTACTCGTTTTAATCGCTTTACTCGCTTTACTCGCTTTACTCCTTTTACTCGCTTTACTCCTTTTACTCGTTTTACTCGTTTTACTCGTTTTACTCGTTTTACTCGTTTTACTCGTTTCACTCGTTTTACTCGTTTCACTCGTTTTACTCGTTTTACTCGTTTTACTCGTTTCACTGGTTTTACTCGTTTTACTCGTTTTACTCGTTTTACTCGTTATACTCGTTTCACTCGTTTTTCTCGTTTTACTCGTTTAACTCGTTTTACTCGTTTTACTCGTTTTACTCGTCTTACTCGTTTTACTCGTTTTACTCGTTTTACTCGTTTTAATCGCTTTACTCGTTTTACTCGTTTTACTCGTTTTACTCGTTTTACTCGTTTTACTCGTTTGACTCGTTTTACTCGTTTCACTCGTTTTACTCGTTTCACTCGTTTTACTCGTTTCACTCGTTTTACTCGTTTCACTCGTTTTACTCGTTTCACTCGTTTTACTCGTTTTACTCGTTTTACTCGTTTTACTCGTTTTACTCGCTTTACTCGTTTTACTCGTTTTACTCGTTTTACTCGTTTTACTCGTTTTACTCGTTTTACTCGTTTTACTCGTTTTACTAGTTATACTAGTTTTACTCGTTTTACTAGTTTCACTCGTTTTACTCGTTTCACTCGTTTCACTCGTTTCACTCGTTTCACTCGTTTCACTCGTTTTACTCGTTTTACTCGTTTTACTCGTTGTACTCGTTTTACTCGTTTTACTCGTTTTACTCGTTTTACACGTTTTACTCGTTTTACTCGTTTTACTCGTTTTACTAGTTTTGCTCGTTTTACTCGTTTTACTCGTTTTACTCGTTTTACTCGTTTTACTCGTTTTACTCGTTTTACTCGTTTTACTCGTTTTACTCGTTTTACTCGCTTTACTCGTTTTACTCGTTTTACTCGTTTTACTCGTTTTACTCGTTTTACTCGTTTTACTCGTTTTACTCGTTTTACTCGTTTTACTCGTTTTACTCGTTTTACTCGTTTTACTCGTTTTACTCGTTTTACTCGTTTTACTCGTTTTACTCGTTTTACTCGTTTTACGCGTTTTACTCGATTTACGCGTTTTACTCGTCTTACTCGTTTTACTCGTCTTACTCGTTTTACTCGTTTTAATCGCTTTACTCGCTTTACTCGCTTTACTCGTTTTACTCGTTTTACTCGTTTTACTCGTTTTACTCGTTTTACTCGTTTTACTCGTTTTACTCGTTTTACTCGTTTCACTCGTTTTACTCGTTCCACTCGTTTCACTCGTTTCACTCGTTTCACTCGTTTGACTCGTTTCACTCGTTTGACTCGTTTCACTCGTTTTACTCGTTTCACTCGTTTTACTCGTTTCACTCGTTTTACTCGTTTCACTCGTTTTACTCGTTTCACTCGTTTTACTCGTTTTACTCGTTTTACTCGTTTTACTCGTTTTACTCGTTTTACTCGTTTTACTCGTTTTACTCGTTTTACTCGTTTTACTCGTTTTAATCGCTTTACTCGCTTTACTCGCTTTACTCGTTTTACTCGTTTTACTCGTTTTACTCGTTTTACTCGTTTTACTCGTTTTACTCGTTTTACTCGTTTTACTCGTTTTACTCGTTTTACTCGTTTTACTCGTTTTACTCGTTTTACTCGTTTCACTCGTTTCACTCGTTTTACTCGTTTTACTCGTTTTACTCGTTTCACTGGTTTTACTCGTTTTACTCGTTTTACTCGTTTTACTCGTTTTACTCGTTTTACTCGTTATACTCGTTTCACTCGTTTCACTCGTTTCACTCGTTTCACTCGTTTTACTCGTTTAACTCGTTTTACTCGTTTCACTCGTTTTACTCGTTTCACTCGTTTTACTCGTTTCACTCGTTTTACTCGTTTTACTCGTTTTACGCGTTTTACGCGTTTTACTCGTTTTACGCGTTTTACTCGTCTTACTCATTTTACTCGTTTTACTCGTTTTACTCGTTTTACTCGTTTTACTCGTTTTACTCGTTTTACTCGTTTTACTCGTTTTACTCGTTTTACTCGTTTTACTCGTTTTACTCGTTTTACTCGTTTTACTCGTTTTACTCGTTTTACTCGTTTTACTCGTTTTACTCGTTTTACTCGTTTTACTCGTTTTACTCGTTTTACTCGTTTTACTCGTTTTACTCGTTTTACTCGTTTTACTCGTTTCACTCGTTTTACTCGTTTTACTCGTTTCACTCGTTTCACTCGTTTTACTCGTTTTACTCGTTTTACTCGTTTTACTCGTTTTACTCGTTTTACTCGTTTTACACGTTTTACTCGTTTTACACGTTTTACACGTTTTACTCGTTTTACACGTTTTACTCGTTTTACTCGTTTTACTCGTTTTACTAGTTTTGCTCGTTTTACTCGTTTTACTCGTTTTACTCGTTTTACTCGTTTTACTCGTTTTACTCGTTTTACTCGTTTTACTCGTTTTACTCGCTTTACTCGTTTTACTCGTTTTACTCGTTTTACTCGTTTTACTCGTTTTACTAATTTTACTCGTTTTACTCGTTTTACTCGTTTTACTCGTTTTACTCGTTTTACTCGTTTTACACGTTTTACTCGTTTTACTCGTTTTACTCGTTTTACTCGTTTGACTAGTTTTGCTCGTTTTACTCGTTTTACTAGTTTTGCTCGTTTTACTCGTATTACTCGTTTCACTCGTTTTACTCGTTTCACTCGTTTTACTCGTTTCACTCGTTTTACTCGTTTCACTCGTTTTACTCGTTTTACTCGTTTTACTCGTTTTACTCGTTTTACTCGTTTTACTCGTTTTACTCGTTTTACTCGTTTTACTCGTTTTACTCGTTTTACTCGTTTTACTCGTTTTACTCGTTTTACTCGTTTTACTCGTTTTACTCGTTTTACTCGTTTTACTAGTTATACTAGTTTTACTCGTTTTACTAGTTTCACTCGTTTTACTCGTTTCACTCGTTTCACTCGTTTCACTCGTTTCACTCGTTTCACTCGTTTCACTCGTTTTACTCGTTTTACTCGTTTTACTCGTTTTACTCGTTTTACTCGTTTTACTCGTTTTACTCGTTTTACTCGTTTTACTCGTTTTACTCGTTTTACACGTTTTACTCGTTTTACTCGTTTTACTCGTTTTACTAGTTTTGCTCGTTTTACTCGTTTTACTCGTTTTACTCGTTTTACTCGTTTTACTCGTTTTACTCGTTTTACTCGTTTTACTCGTTTTACTCGTTTTACTCGTTTTACTCGTTTTACTCGTTTTACTCGTTTTACTCGTTTTACTCGTTTTAATCGTTTTACACGTTTTACTCGTTTCACTCGTTTCACTCGTTTGACTCGTTTCACTCGTTTCACTCGTTTGACTCGTTTGACTCGTTTTACTCGTTTTACTCGTTTTACTCGTTTTACTCGTTTTACTCGTTTTACTCGTTTTACTCGTTTTACTCGTTTTACTCGTTTTACTCGTTTTACTCGTTTTACTCGTTTTACTCGTTTCTCTCGTTTTACTCGTTTCACTCGTTTCACTCGTTTCACTCGTTTTACTCGTTTCACTCGTTTTACTCGTTTCACTCGTTTTACTCGTTTTACTCGTTTTACTCGTTTTACGCGTTTTACTCGATTTACGCGTTTTACCCGTCTTACTCGTTTTACTCGTCTTACTCGTTTTACTCGTTTTACTCGCTTTACTCGTTTTACTCGTTTTACTCGTTTTACTCGTTTTACTCGTTTTACTCGTTTTACTCGTTTTACTCGTTTTACTCGTTTTACTCGTTTTACTCGTTTCACTCGTTTTACTCGTTCCACTCGTTTCACTCGTTTCACTCGTTTCACTCGTTTCACTCGTTTCACTCGTTTGACTCGTTTCACTCGTTTTACTCGTTTCACTCGTTTTACTCGTTTCACTCGTTTTACTCGTTTCACTCGTTTTACTCGTTTCACTCGTTTCACTCGTTTTACTCGTTTCACTCGTTTTACTCGTTTTACTCGTTTGACTCGTTTTACTCGTTTGACTCGTTTTACTCGTTTTACTCGTTTTACTCGTTTTACTCGTTTTACTCGTTTTACTCGTTTTACTCGTTTTACTCGTTTTACTCGTTTTACTCGTTTTACTCGTTTTACTCGTTTTACTCGTTTTACTCGTTTTACTCGTTTTACTCGTTTTACTCGTTTTACTCGTTTTACTCGTTTTACTCGTTTTACTCGTTTTACTCGTTTTACTCGTTTTACTCGTTTTACTCGTTTTACTCGTTTTACTCGTTTTACTCGTTTTACTCGTTTTACTCGTTTTACTCGTTTTACTCGTTTTACTCGTTTTACTCGTTTTACTCGTTTTACTCGTTTTACTCGTTTTACTCGTTTTACTCGTTTTACTCGTTTTACTCGTTTTACTCGTTTTACTCGTTTTACTCGTTTTACTCGTTTTACTCGTTTTACTCGTTTTACTCGTTTTACTCGTTTTACTCGTTTTACTCGTTTTACTCGTTTTACTCGTTTTACTCGTTTTACTCGTTTCACTCGTTTTACTCGTTTTACTCGTTTCACTCGTTTCACTCGTTTTACTCGTTTTACTCGTTTTACTCGTTTTACACGTTTTACTCGTTTTACACGTTTTACTCGTTTTACTCGTTTTACTCGTTTACTAGTTTTGCTCGTTTTACTCGTTTTACTCGTTTTACTCGTTTTACTCGTTTTACTCGTTTTACTCGTTTTACTCGTTTTACTCGTTTTACTCGCTTTACTCGTTTTACTCGTTTTACTCGTTTTACTCGTTTTACTCGTTTTACTAATTTTACTCGTTTTACTCGTTTTACTCGTTTTACTCGTTTTACTCGTTTTACTCGTTTTACACGTTTTACTCGTTTTACTCGTTTTACTCGTTTTACTCGTTTGACTAGTTTTGCTCGTTTTACTCGTTTTACTCGTTTTACTCGTTTTACTCGTTTTACTCGTTTTACTCGTTTTACTCGTTTTACTCGTTTTACTCGTTTTACTCGTTTTACTCGTTTTACACGTTTTACTCGTTTTACTCGTTTTACTCGTTTTACTAGTTTTGCTCGTTTTACTCGTTTTACTCGTTTTACTCGTTTTACTCGTTTTACTCGTTTTACTCGTTTTACTCGTTTTACTCGTTTTACTCGTTTTACTCGTTTTACTCGTTTTACTCGTTTTAATCGTTTTACACGTTTTACTCGTTTCACTCGTTTCACTCGTTTGACTCGTTTCACTCGTTTCACTCGTTTGACTCGTTTGACTCGTTTTACTCGTTTTACTCGTTTTACTCGTTTTACTCGTTTTACTCGTTTTACTCGTTTTACTCGTTTTACTCGTTTTACTCGTTTTACTCGTTTTACTCGTTTTACTCGTTTTACTCGTTTCTCTCGTTTTACTCGTTTCTCTCGTTTTACTCGTTTCACTCGTTTCACTCGTTTCACTCGTTTTACTCGTTTCACTCGTTTTACTCGTTTCACTCGTTTTACTCGTTTTACTCGTTTTACTCGTTTTACGCGTTTTACTCGATTTACGCGTTTTACCCGTCTTACTCGTTTTACTCGTCTTACTCGTTTTACTCGTTTTACTCGCTTTACTCGTTTTACTCGTTTTACTCGTTTTACTCGTTTTACTCGTTTTACTCGTTTACTCGTTTTACTCGTTTTACTCGTTTTACTCGTTTCACTCGTTTTACTCGTTCCACTCGTTTCACTCGTTTCACTCGTTTCACTCGTTTCACTCGTTTCACTCGTTTCACTCGTTTCACTCGTTTTACTCGTTTCACTCGTTTTACTCGTTTCACTCGTTTTACTCGTTTCACTCGTTTTACTCGTTTCACTCGTTTCACTCGTTTTACTCGTTTCACTCGTTTTACTCGTTTCACTCGTTTGACTCGTTTTACTCGTTTGACTCGTTTTACTCGTTTTACTCGTTTTACTCGTTTTACTCGTTTTACTCGTTTTACTCGTTTTACTCGTTTTACTCGTTTTACTCGTTTTACTCGTTTTACTCGTTTTACTCGTTTTACTCGTTTTACTCGTTTTACTCGTTTTACTCGTTTTACTCGTTTTACTCGTTTTACTCGTTTTACTCGTTTTACTCGTTTTACTCGTTTTACTCGTTTTACTCGTTTTACTCGTTTTACCTCGTTTTACTCGTTTTACTCGTTTTACTCGTTTTACTCGTTTTACTCGTTTTACTCGTTTTACTCGTTTTACTCGTTTTACTCGTTTTACTCGTTTTACTCGTTTTACTCGTTTTACTCGTTTTACTCGTTTTACTCGTTTTACTCGTTTTACTCGTTTTACTCGTTATACTCGTTTCACTCGTTTCACTCGTTTCACTCGTTTCACTCGTTTCACTCGTTTCACTCGTTTTACTCGTTTCACTCGTTTTACTCGTTTCACTCGTTTTACTCGTTTCACTCGTTTTACTCGTTTCACTCGTTTTACTCGTTTTACTCGTTTTACTCGTTTTACGCGTTTTACGCGTTTTACTCGTTTTACGCGTTTTACTCGTTTTACGCGTTTTACTCGTCTTACTCGTTTTACTCGTTTTACTCGTTTTACTCGTTTTACTCGTTTTACTCGTTTTACTCGTTTTACTCGTTTTACTCGTTTTACTCGTTTTACTCGTTTTACTCGTTTTACTCGTTTTACTCGTTTTACTCGTTTTACTCGTTTTACTCGTTTTACTCGTTTTACTCGTTTTACTCGTTTTACTCGTTTTACTCGTTTTACTCGTTTTACTCGTTTTACTCGTTTTACTCGTTTTACTCGTTTTTTACTCGTTTTACTCTCGTTTCACTCGTTTCACTCGTTTCACTCGTTTTACTCGTTTTACTCGTTTTACTCGTTTTACACGTTTTACACGTTTTACTCGTTTTACACGTTTTACTCGTTTTACTCGTTTTACTCGTTTTACTAGTTTTGCTCGTTTTACTCGTTTTACTCGTTTTACTCGTTTTACTCGTTTTACTCGTTTTACTCGTTTTACTCGTTTTACTCGTTTTACTCGCTTTACTCGTTTTACTCGTTTTACTCGTTTTACTAATTTTACTCGTTTTACTCGTTTTACTCGTTTTACTCGTTTTACTCGTTTTACTCGTTTTACACGTTTTACTCGTTTTACTCGTTTTACTCGTTTTACTCGTTTGACTAGTTTTGCTCGTTTTACTCGTTTTACTCGTTTTACTCGTTTTACTCGTTTTACTTTACTCGTTTCACTCGTTTCACTCGTTTCACTCGTTTTACTCGTTTCACTCGTTTTACTCGTTTCACTCGTTTTACTCGTTTTACTCGTTTTACTCGTTTTACGCGTTTTACTCGATTTACGCGTTTTACTCGTCTTACTCGTTTTACTCGTCTTACTCGTTTTACTCGTTTTAATCGCTTTACTCGTTTTACTCGCTTTACTCGTTTTACTCGTTTTACTCGTTTTACTCGTTTTACTCGTTTTACTCGTTTTACTCGTTTTACTCGTTTTACTCGTTTTACTCGTTTTACTCGTTTCACTCGTTTTACTCGTTCCACTCGTTTCACTCGTTTCACTCGTTTCACTCGTTTTACTCGTTTCACTCGTTTTACTCGTTTCACTCGTTTTACTCGTTTCACTCGTTTCACTCGTTTTACTCGTTTCACTCGTTTTACTCGTTTTACTCGTTTGACTCGTTTTACTCGTTTTACTCGTTTTACTCGTTTTACTCGTTTTACTCGTTTTACTCGTTTTACTCGTTTTACTCGTTTTACTCGTTTTACTCGTTTTACTCGTTTTACTCGTTTTACTCGTTTTACTCGTTTTACTCGTTTTACTCGTTTTACTCGTTTTACTCGTTTTACTCGTTTTACTCGTTTTACTCGTTTTACTCGTTTTACTCGTTTTACTCGTTTTACTCGTTTTACTCGTTTTACTCGTTTTACTCGTTTTACTCGTTTTATTCGTTTTACTCGTTTTACTCGTTTTACTCGTTTTACTCGTTTTACTCGTTTTACTCGTTTTACTCGTTTTACTCGTTTTAATCGCTTTACTCGTTTTACTCGCTTTACTCGCTTTACTCGTTTTACTCGTTTTACTCGTTTTACTCGTTTTACTCGTTTACTAATTTTACTCGTTTTACTCGTTTCACTCGTTTCACTCGTTTCACTCGTTTCACTCGTTTTACTCGTTTTACTCGTTTTACTCGTTTTACACGTTTTACTCGTTTTACTCGTTTTACTCGTTTTACTCGTTTGACTAGTTTTGCTCGTTTTACTCGTTTTACTCGTTTTACTCGTTTTACTCGTTTTACTCGTTTCACTCGTTTTACTCGTTTCACTCGTTTCACTCGTTTCACTCGTTTTACTCGTTTCACTCGTTTTACTCGTTTCACTCGTTTTACTCGTTTTACTCGTTTTACTCGTTTTACGCGTTTTACTCGATTTACGCGTTTTACTCGTCTTACTCGTTTTACTCGTCTTACTCGTTTTACTCGTTTTAATCGCTTTACTCGTTTTACTCGCTTTACTCGTTTTACTCGTTTTACTCGTTTTACTCGTTTTACTCGTTTTACTCGTTTTACTCGTTTTACTCGTTTTACTCGTTTTACTCGTTTTACTCGTTTCACTCGTTTTACTCGTTCCACTCGTTTCACTCGTTTCACTCGTTTCACTCGTTTCACTCGTTTCACTCGTTTGACTCGTTTCACTCGTTTTACTCGTTTCACTCGTTTTACTCGTTTCACTCGTTTTACTCGTTTCACTCGTTTTACTCGTTTCACTCGTTTTACTCGTTTCACTCGTTTCACTCGTTTTACTCGTTTCACTCGTTTGACTCGTTTTACTCGTTTGACTCGTTTTACTCGTTTGACTCGTTTTACTCGTTTTACTCGTTTTACTCGTTTTACTCGTTTTACTCGTTTTACTCGTTTTACTCGTTTTACTCGTTTTACTCGTTTTACTCGTTTTACTCGTTTTACTCGTTTTACTCGTTTTACTCGTTTTACTCGTTTTACTCGTTTTACTCGTTTTACTCGTTTTACTCGTTTTACTCGTTTTACTCGTTTTACTCGTTTTATTCGTTTTACTCGTTTTACTCGTTTTACTCGTTTTACTCGTTTTACTCGTTTTACTCGTTTTAATCGCTTTACTCGCTTTACTCGCTTTACTCGTTTTACTCGTTTTACTCGTTTTACTCGTTTTACTCGTTTTACTCGTTTTACTCGTTTTACTCGTTTTACTCGTTTTACTCGTTTTACTCGTTTCACTCGTTTCACTCGTTTTACTCGTTTTACTCGTTTTACTCGTTTCACTGGTTTTACTCGTTTTACTCGTTTTACTCGTTTTACTCGTTTTACTCGTTATACTCGTTTCACTCGTTTCACTCGTTTCACTCGTTTCACTCGTTTCACTCGTTTCACTCGTTTTACTCGTTTCACTCGTTTTACTCGTTTCACTCGTTTTACTCGTTTCACTCGTTTTACTCGTTTCACTCGTTTTACTCGTTTCACTCGTTTTACTCGTTTCACTCGTTTTACTCGTTTTACTCGTTTTACTCGTTTCACTCGTTTTACTCGTTTTACTCGTTTTACTCGTTTCACTCGTTTTACTCGTTTCACTCGTTTTACTCGTTTCACTCGTTTTACTCGTTTCACTCGTTTTACTCGTTTCACTCGTTTTACTCGTTTCACTCGTTTTACTCGTTTCACTCGTTTTACTCGTTTTACTCGTTTTACTCGTTTTACTCGTTTTACTCGTTTTATTCGTTTTACTCGTTTTACTCGTTTTACTCGTTTTACTAGTTTTACTAGTTTTACTAGTTTTACTCGTTTTACTAGTTTTAATCGCTTTACTCGTTTTACTCGCTTTACTCGCTTTACTCGTTTTACTCGTTTTACTCGTTTTACTCGTTTTACTCGTTTTACTAATTTTACTCGTTTTACTCGTTTCACTCGTTTCACTCGTTTCACTCGTTTCACTCGTTTTACTCGTTTTACTCGTTTTACTCGTTTTACACGTTTTACTCGTTTTACTCGTTTTACTCGTTTTACTCGTTTTACTCGTTTTACTCGTTTTACTCGTTTTACTCGTTTTACTAATTTTACTCGTTTTACTCGTTTCACTCGTTTCACTCGTTTCACTCGTTTCACTCGTTTTACTCGTTTTACTCGTTTTACTCGTTTTACACGTTTTACTCGTTTTACTCGTTTTACTCGTTTTACTCGTTTGACTAGTTTTGCTCGTTTTACTCGTTTTACTCGTTTTACTCGTTTTACTCGTTTTACTCGTTTCACTCGTTTTACTCGTTTCACTCGTTTCACTCGTTTCACTCGTTTTACTCGTTTCACTCGTTTTACTCGTTTCACTCGTTTTACTCGTTTTACTCGTTTTACTCGTTTTACGCGTTTTACTCGATTTACGCGTTTTACTCGTCTTACTCGTTTTACTCGTCTTACTCGTTTTACTCGTTTTAATCGCTTTACTCGTTTTACTCGCTTTACTCGTTTTACTCGTTTTACTCGTTTTACTCGTTTTACTCGTTTTACTCGTTTTACTCGTTTTACTCGTTTTACTCGTTTTACTCGTTTTACTCGTTTCACTCGTTTTACTCGTTCCACTCGTTTCACTCGTTTCACTCGTTTCACTCGTTTCACTCGTTTCACTCGTTTGACTCGTTTCACTCGTTTTACTCGTTTCACTCGTTTTACTCGTTTCACTCGTTTTACTCGTTTCACTCGTTTTACTCGTTTCACTCGTTTTACTCGTTTCACTCGTTTTACTCGTTTCACTCGTTTTACTCGTTTCACTCGTTTCACTCGTTTTACTCGTTTCACTCGTTTGACTCGTTTTACTCGTTTGACTCGTTTTACTCGTTTGACTCGTTTTACTCGTTTTACTCGTTTTACTCGTTTTACTCGTTTTACTCGTTTTACTCGTTTTACTCGTTTTACTCGTTTTACTCGTTTTACTCGTTTTACTCGTTTTACTCGTTTTACTCGTTTTACTCGTTTTACTCGTTTTACTCGTTTTACTCGTTTTACTCGTTTTACTCGTTTTACTCGTTTTACTCGTTTTACTCGTTTTATTCGTTTTACTCGTTTTACTCGTTTTACTCGTTTTACTCGTTTTACTCGTTTTACTCGTTTTAATCGCTTTACTCGCTTTACTCGCTTTACTCGTTTTACTCGTTTTACTCGTTTTACTCGTTTTACTCGTTTTACTCGTTTTACTCGTTTTACTCGTTTTACTCGTTTCACTCGTTTCACTCGTTTTACTCGTTTTACTCGTTTTACTCGTTTCACTGGTTTTACTCGTTTTACTCGTTTTACTCGTTTTACTCGTTTTACTCGTTATACTCGTTTCACTCGTTTCACTCGTTTCACTCGTTTCACTCGTTTCACTCGTTTCACTCGTTTTACTCGTTTCACTCGTTTTACTCGTTTCACTCGTTTTACTCGTTTCACTCGTTTTACTCGTTTCACTCGTTTTACTCGTTTCACTCGTTTTACTCGTTTCACTC
>NW_027485679.1:0-5000 GCF_050908995.1 Andrena cerasifolii
ATTTTTAAATTTTTAAATTTTTTTTAATTTTAAAAATATTTTTTTAATTTTTAAAATTTTTTAAAATTTTTTTAAAATTTTTTTTAAAATTTTTTTTTAATTTTTAAATTTTTTTTTAATTTTTAAAATTTTTTTTAATTTTTTTTTAATTTTTGAAAATGTTCTTAAAACTTTTTTTTTAATTTTTTAAACAAATTTTTTTAATTTTTTAAACAAATTTTTTTAATTTTTAAATTTTTTTTTAATTTTTAAAATTTTTTTTTAATTTTAAAATTATTTTTTTTAATTTTAAAATTATTTTTTTTTAATTTTTGAAAATTTTCTTAAAACTTTTTTTTTAATTTTTTAAACAAATTTTTTTAATTTTTAAAAATTTTTCTTTAAAATTTTTTAAAATTTTTTAATTTGTTTTTAAACTATAATTTTGCTATTTCAAAAAATGTTTTTTAATTTTTTTAATTTTTTTAATTTTTTTTAAATTTTCGTATAATTTTTTTTAATTTTTAAAATTTAAAAAAAAATTTTTTTAATTTGTTAAAATTTTTTAATTTTTATTTTTTTTTTAATTTGTAATTTTTTTTAATTTTAAAATTTTTTTTTTTAATTTTTTAAATTTTTTTTTTATTTTTTTTTAATTTTTGAAAATTTTTCTAAATTTTTTTAAATTTTTTTAAAAGTATTATTTTTTTATATCAAAAATGTTTTTTGATTTTTTAAAATTTTTATTTAAGTTTTTAATTTTTTTTTAAATTTTCTTATAATTTTTTTTAATTTTTTAAAGTTTTTAAAATTTTTTTATTTTTTTTTAATTTTTGAAAATTTTTCTAATTTTTTTTAATTTTTTTAAAAGTATAATTTTTTTATTTCAAAAATGTTTTTTAAAATTTTCTTATAATTTTTTTTTTAATTTTTAAAATTTTTTTAAAATTTTTTTTTAAATTTTTAAAAAAATTTTATTTAAATTTTTATGTTAATTTTTTTTAATTTTTAATTTTTTTTTATTTTTTTAAAAATTATTTATATTTTTTAATTTTTTAATTTTTTTAATTTTTAAAATTTTTTTTAATTTTTAAATTTTTTTTTAATTTTAAAATTTTTTTTTTTAATTTTTGAAAATTTTCGTAAAACTTTTTTTTTAATTTTTGAAAATTTTTCTAATTTTTTTTTAAATTTTTAAAAATTTTTATTTAAATTTTTATGTTAATTTTTTTAATTTTTAAATTTTTTTTATTTTTTTTAAAATTATTTATATTTTTTAATTTTTTAATTTTTTTAATTTTTTTAATTTTTTTAATTTTTTAATTTTTTTAATTTTTTTAATTTTTTTAATTTTTTAATTTTTAAATTTTTAAATTTTTTTTAATTTTAAAAATATTTTTTTAATTTTTAAAATTTTTTAAAATTTTTTTAAAAATTTTTTTTAAATTTTTTTTTAATTTTTAAATTTTTTTTTTAATTTTTAAAATTTTTTTAAATTTTTTTTTAATTTTTGAAAATTTTCTTAAAACTTTTTTTTTAATTTTTTAAACAAATTTTTTTAATTTTTAAAATTTTTTTTTAATTTTTAAATTTTTTTTTAATTTTTAAAATTTTTTTTTAATTTTAAAATTATTTTTTTTTAATTTTAAAATTATTTTTTTTTAATTTTTGAAAATTTTCTTAAAACTTTTTTTTTAATTTTTTAAACAAATTTTTTTAATTTTTAAAAATTTTTCTTTAAAAATTTTTTAAAATTTTTTAATTTGTTTTTAAACTATAATTTTGCTATTTCAAAAAATGTTTTTTAATTTTTTTAATTTTTTTAATTTTTTCAATTTTTTCAATTTTTTTTAAATTTTCGTATAATTTTTTTTTAATTTTTAAAATTTAAAAAAAAATTTTTTTAATTTGTTAAAATTTTTTAATTTTTATTTTTTTTTTAATTTGTAATTTTTTTAATTTTAAAATTTTTTTTTTTAATTTTTTAAATTTTTTTTTTATTTTTTTTTAATTTTTGAAAATTTTTCTAAATTTTTTTTAAATTTTTTTAAAAGTATTATTTTTTTATATCAAAAATGTTTTTGATTTTTTAAAATTTTTATTTAAGTTTTTAATTTTTTTTAAATTTTCTTATAATTTTTTTAATTTTTTAAATTTTTTAAAATTTTTTTAAATTTTTTTTTAAATTTTTTAAATTTTTTTTTAAAATTATAATTTTTTTATTTCAAAAAATGTTTTTTAATTTTTAAAATTTTTTTTAAATTTTTTAAATTTTTTAAAAATTTTTTTAAAATTATAATTTTTTTATTTCAAAAAATGTTTTTTAATTTTTTTTCTTTTATTTTAATTTTTTTAATTTTTTTAATTTTTTTAATTTTTTCAATTTTTTTTTAAATTTTCGTATAATTTTTTTTAATTTTTAAAATTTTAAAAATGTTTTTTTTTAATTTTTAAAAATTTTTTTATTTTATTTTTAATCTTTGAAAATTTTTCTAAATTTTTTTAAAAATTTTTAAAAGTATTATTTTTTTATATAAAAAATGATTTTTAATTTTTTTTATTTTTTTTAAGTTTTTAAATTTTTTTTTAAATTTTTTTTTAATTTTAAAAATTTTTTTTTAATTTCTAAAATTTTTTAAAATTTTTTTAAAATTTTTTTAAAATTTTTTTTTTTAATTTTTAATTTTTTTTTTAATTTTTAAAATTTTTTTTAATTTATGAAAATTTTCTTAAAACTTTTTTTTTAATTTTTTAAACAAATTTTTTTAATTTTTTTAAATTTTTTTTTTAATTTTTTAAATTCTTTTTAATTTTTTTTAAAATTATAATTTTTTTATTTCAAAAAATGTTTCTTAATTTTTTTAATTTTTTCAATTTAGTCAATTTTTTTAAATTTTCCTATAATTTTTTTTAATTTTTAAAATTTTTTTAATTTTTTTAATTTTTTTAATTTTTTTTAAATTTTCTTATAAATTTTTTTAATTTTTAAAATTTTTTTTTAAAATTTTTTTTTTTAAATTTTTTTTTTAATTTTTAAATTTTTTTTTAATTTTCAAAATTTTTTTAAATTTTTTTTTAATTTTTGAAAATTTTCTTAAAACTTTTTTTTTAATTTTTTAAACAAATTTTTTTAATTTTTAAAAAAATTTTTTTTTAATTTTTTAAAATTTTTTAATTTGTTTTTAAATTATAATTTTGTTATTTCAAAAAATGTTTTTTAATTTTTTAATTTTTTTAATTTTTTCAATTTTTTCAATTTTTTTTTTAAATTTTCGTATAATTTTTTTTAATTTTTAAAATTTAAAAATTTTTTTTTTAATTTTTATTTTTCTTTTTTTTAATTTTTTTAATTTTTAAAATTTTCTTAAAATTTTTTTTTATTTTTTTTTAATTTTTGAAAATTTTTCTAATTTTTTTTTAATTTTTTTAAAAGTATAATTTTTTATTTCAAAAATATTTTTTAAATTTTTTTAAAATTTCTATTTTAATTTTTTTTAATTTTTAAATTTTTTTATTTTTTTTTTAAATTATTTATATTGTTTAATTTTTTAAAATTTTAAAATTTTTTTAATTTTTAATATTTTTTTTTAATTTTTAATTTCTTTTAATTTTTAAAATTTTTTTTTAATTTTAAAATTATTTTTCGTTAATTTATGAAAATTTTCTTAAAACTTTTTTTTTAATTTTTTAAACAAATTTTTTTAATTTTTTAAATTTTTTTTTTTAATTTTTTAAATTCTTTTTAATTTTTTTTAAAATTATAATTTTTTTATTTCAAAAAATGTTTCTTAATTTTTTTAATTTTTTCAATTTAGTCAATTTTTTTAAATTTTCCTATAATTTTTTTTAATTTTTAAAATTTTTAAAAATTTTTTTTTAATTTTTAAATTTTTTTTATTTTTTTTTAATCTTTGAAAATTTTTCTAAATTTTTTTTTTAATTTATTTAAAAGTATTATTTTTTTATTTCAAAAATGTTTTTTAATTTTTAAAATTTTTTTTAATTTTTATTTTTCTTTTTTAATTTTTTTTTTAATTTTTAAAATTTTTTTTAAATTTTTTAAATTTTTTTTAAATTTTTTAAAATTATAATTTTTTTATTTCAAAAAAAGGTTTTTTAATTTTTTTAATTTTATTAATTATTTTAATTTTTTAAAATAATTTTTTTTTAAATTTTCGTATAATTTTTTTTAATTTTTAAAATTTTAAAATTTTTTTTTAATTTTTAAATTTTTTTATTTTTTTTTTAATCTTTGAAAATTTTTCTAAATTTTTTTAAAATTTTTTTAAAAGTATTATTTTTTTATATAAAAAATAATTTTTAATTTTTTTAATTTTTTTAATTTTTTTAATTTTTTTAATTTTTTTAATTTTTTTAATTTTTAAATTTTTAAATTTTTTTTTAATTTTGAAAATATTTTTTTTAATTTTTAAAATTTTTTAAAATTTTTTTAAAAATTTTTTTTAAATTTTTTTTTAATTTTTAAATTTTTTTTTAATTTTTAAAATTTTTTTTAATTTTTTTTTAATTTTTGAAAATTTTCTTAAAACTTTTTTTTTAATTTTTTAAAACAAATTTTTTTAATTTTTAAAATTTTTTTTTAATTTTTAAATTTTTTTTTAATTTTTAAATTTTTTTTCAATTTTAAAATTATTTTTTTTTAATTTTTGAAAATTTTCTTAAAACTTTTTTTTTAATTTTTTAAACAAATTTTTTTAATTTTTAAAAATTTTTCTTTAAAATTTTTTAAAATTTTTTAATTTGTTTTTAAACTATAATTTTGCTATTTCAAAAAATGTTTTTTAATTTTTTTAATTTTTTTAATTTTTACAGTTTTTTTCAATTTTTTTTAAATTTTCGTATAATTTTTTTTAATTTTTAAAATTTAAAAAAAAATTTTTTAACTTGTTAAATTTTTTTTAATTTTTATTTTTTTTTAATTTGTAATTTTTTTTAATTTTAAAATTATTTTTTTTAATTTTTTAAATTTTTTTTTTATTTTTTTTTAATTTTTGAAAATT
>NW_027485679.1:7500-32603 GCF_050908995.1 Andrena cerasifolii
TTTTTTTTAATTTTTTAAAATTTTTAATTTGTTTTTAAATTATAATTTTGTTATTTCAAAAAATGTTTTTAATTTTTTAATTTTTTTAATTTTTTCAATTTTTTCAATTTTTTTTTTAAATTTTCGTATAATTTTTTTTAATTTTTAAAAATTTAAAAATTTTTTTTTTTAATTTTTATTTTTCTTTTTTTTAATTTTTTTTAATTTTTAAAATTTTCTTAAAATTTTTTTTTATTTTTTTTTAATTTTTGAAAATTTTTCTAATTTTTTTTTAATTTTTTTAAAAGTATAATTTTTTATTTCAAAAATATTTTTTAAATTTTTTTAAAATTTCTATTTTAATTTTTTTTAATTTTTAAATTTTTTTATTTTTTTTTTAAATTATTTATATTGTTTAATTTTTTAAAATTTTAAAATTTTTTTAATTTTTAATATTTTTTTTTAATTTTTAATTTCTTTTAATTTTTAAAATTTTTTTTTAATTTTAAAATTATTTTTCGTTAATTTATGAAAATTTTCTTAAAACTTTTTTTTTAATTTTTTAAACAAATTTTTTTAATTTTTTAAATTTTTTTTTTTAATTTTTTAAATTCTTTTTAATTTTTTTTAAAATTATAATTTTTTTATTTAAAAAAATGTTTCTTAATTTTTTTAATTTTTTCAATTTAGTCAATTTTTTTAAATTTTCCTATAATTTTTTTTAATTTTTAAAATTTTTAAAAATTTTTTTTAATTTTTAAATTTTTTTTTATTTTTTTTAATCTTTGAAAATTTTTCTAAATTTTTTTTTTTAATTTATTTAAAAGTATTATTTTTTTATTTCAAAAATGTTTTTTAATTTTTAAAATTTTTTTTAATTTTTATTTTTCTTTTTTAATTTTTTTTTTAATTTTTAAAATTTTTTTTAAATTTTTTAAATTTTTTTTAAATTTTTTAAAATTATAATTTTTTTATTTCAAAAAAAGGTTTTTTAATTTTTTTAATTTTATTAATTATTTTAATTTTTTAAAATAATTTTTTTTTAAATTTTCGTATAATTTTTTTTAATTTTTAAAATTTTAAAATTTTTTTTAATTTTTAAATTTTTTTATTTTTTTTTTAATCTTTGAAAATTTTTCTAAATTTTTTTAAAATTTTTTTAAAAGTATTATTTTTTTATATAAAAAATAATTTTTAATTTTTTTAATTTTTTTAATTTTTTTAATTTTTTTAATTTTTTAATTTTTTTAATTTTTAAATTTTTAAATTTTTTTTTAATTTTGAAAATATTTTTTTAATTTTTAAAATTTTTTAAAATTTTTTTAAAAATTTTTTTTAAATTTTTTTTTAATTTTTAAATTTTTTTTTAATTTTTAAAATTTTTTTTAATTTTTTTTTAATTTTTGAAAATTTTCTTAAAACTTTTTTTTTAATTTTTTAAACAAATTTTTTTAATTTTTAAAATTTTTTTTTAATTTTTAAATTTTTTTTTAATTTTTAAAATTTTTTTTCAATTTTAAAATTATTTTTTTTTAATTTTTGAAAAATTTTCTTAAAACTTTTTTTTTAATTTTTTAAACAAATTTTTTTAATTTTTAAAAATTTTTCTTT
Source organism: Andrena cerasifolii (assembly GCF_050908995.1). NCBI lineage: Eukaryota > Metazoa > Arthropoda > Insecta > Hymenoptera > Andrenidae > Andrena > Andrena cerasifolii. Next base: position 9,091 of record NW_027485679.1, read on the forward strand.
AAAATTTTTTAAAATTTTTTAATTTGTTTTTAAACTATAATTTTGCTATTTCAAAAAATGTTTTTTAATTTTTTTAATTTTTTTAATTTTTACAGTTTTTTCAATTTTTTTAAATTTTCGTATAATTTTTTTTAATTTTTAAAATTTAAAAAAAAATTTTTTTAACTTGTTAAATTTTTTTTAATTTTTATTTTTTTTTTAATTTGTAATTTTTTTTAATTTTAAAATTATTTTTTTTAATTTTTTAAATTTTTTTTTTATTTTTTTTTAATTTTTGAAAATTTTTCTAAATTTTTTTTAAATTTTTTTAAAAGTATTATTTTTTTATATCAAAAATGTTTTTTGATTTTTTAAAATTTTTATTTAAGTTTTTAATTTTTTTTTAAATTTTCTTATAATTTTTTTTAATTTTTTAAATTTTTTAAAATTTTTTTTAATTTTTTTTTAAATTTTTAAATTTTTTTTAAAATTATAATTTTTTTATTTCAAAAAATGTTTTTTAATTTTTAAAATTTTTTTTAAATTTTTTAAATTTTTTAAAATTTTTTTTAAAATTATAATTTTTTTATTTCAAAAAATGTTTTTTAATTTTTTTTCTTTTATTTTAATTTTTTTAATTTTTTTAATTTTTTTAATTTTTTCAATTTTTTTTTAAATTTTCGTATAATTTTTTTTAATTTTTAAAATTTTAAAAATGTTTTTTTTAATTTTTAAAATTTTTTTATTTTATTTTTAATCTTTGAAAATTTTTCTAAATTTTTTTAAAAATTTTTTAAAAGTATTATTTTTTTATATAAAAAATGATTTTTAATTTTTTTTATTTTTTTTAAGTTTTTAAATTTTTTTTTAAATTTTTTTTTAATTTTAAAATTTTTTTTTTAATTTCTAAAATTTTTTAAAATTTTTTTAAAATTTTTTTAAAATTTTTTTTTTTAATTTTTAATTTTTTTTTTAATTTTTAAAATTTTTTTTTAATTTATGAAAATTTTCTTAAAACTTTTTTTTTAATTTTTAAACAAATTTTTTTAATTTTTTTAAATTTTTTTTTAATTTTTTAAATTCTTTTTAATTTTTTTTAAAATTATAATTTTTTTATTTCAAAAAATGTTTCTTAATTTTTTAATTTTTTCAATTTAGTCAATTTTTTTAAATTTTCCTATAATTTTTTTTAATTTTTAAAATTTTTTTAATTTTTTTAATTTTTTTAATTTTTTTAAATTTTCTTATAAATTTTTTTAATTTTTAAAATTTTTTTTTAAAAATTTTTTTTTTTTAATTTTTAAATTTTTTTTTTTAAATTTTTTTTTTAATTTTTAAATTTTTTTTTAATTTTTAATTTTTTTTTTAATTTTCAAAATTTTTTTAAATTTTTTTTTAATTTTTGAAAATTTTCTTAAAACTTTTTTTTTAATTTTTTAAACAAATTTTTTTAATTTTTAAAAAAATTTTTTTTTAATTTTTTAAAATTTTTTAATTTGTTTTTAAATTATAATTTTGTTATTTCAAAAAATGTTTTTTAATTTTTTAATTTTTTTAATTTTTTCAATTTTTTCAATTTTTTTTTTAAATTTTCGTATAATTTTTTTTAATTTTTAAAATTTAAAAATTTTTTTTTTTAATTTTTATTTTTCTTTTTTTTAATTTTTTTTAATTTTTAAAATTTTCTTAAAATTTTTTTTTATTTTTTTTTAATTTTTGAAAATTTTTCTAATTTTTTTTTAATTTTTTTAAAAGTATAATTTTTTATTTCAAAAATATTTTTTAAATTTTTTTAAAATTTCTATTTTAATTTTTTTTAATTTTTAAATTTTTTTATTTTTTTTTTAAATTATTTATATTGTTTAATTTTTTAAAATTTTAAATTTTTTTAATTTTTAATATTTTTTTTTAATTTTTAATTTCTTTTAATTTTTAAAATTTTTTTTTAATTTTAAAATTATTTTTCGTTAATTTATGAAAATTTTCTTAAAACTTTTTTTTTAATTTTTTAAACAAATTTTTTTAATTTTTTAAATTTTTTTTTTTTTAATTTTTTAAATTCTTTTTAATTTTTTTTAAAATTATAATTTTTTTATTTCAAAAAATGTTTCTTAATTTTTTTAATTTTTTCAATTTAGTCAATTTTTTTAAATTTTCCTATAATTTTTTTTAATTTTTAAAATTTTTAAAAATTTTTTTTTAATTTTTAAATTTTTTTTTATTTTTTTTAATCTTTGAAAATTTTTCTAAATTTTTTTTTTAATTTATTTAAAAGTATTATTTTTTTATTTCAAAAATGTTTTTTAATTTTTAAAATTTTTTTTAATTTTTATTTTTCTTTTTTAATTTTTTTTTTAATTTTTAAAATTTTTTTTAAATTTTTAAAATTTTTTTTAAATTTTTTTAAATTTTTTTTAAATTTTTTAAAATTATAATTTTTTTATTTCAAAAAAAGGTTTTTTAATTTTTTTAATTTTATTAATTATTTAATTTTTTTAAAATAATTTTTTTTTAAATTTTCGTATAATTTTTTTTAATTTTTAAAATTTTAAATTTTTTTTTTTAATTTTTAAATTTTTTTATTTTTTTTTTAATCTTTGAAAATTTTTCTAAATTTTTTTAAAATTTTTTTAAAAGTATTATTTTTTTATATAAAAAATGATTTTTAATTTTTTTAATTTTTTTAATTTTTTTAATTTTTTTAATTTTTTTAATTTTTAAATTTTTAAATTTTTTTTTAATTTTGAAAATATTTTTTTAATTTTTAAAATTTTTTAAAATTTTTTTAAAAATTTTTTTTAAATTTTTTTTTTAATTTTTAAATTTTTTTTAATTTTTAAAATTTTTTTAATTTTTTTTTAATTTTTGAAAATTTTCTTAAAACTTTTTTTTTAATTTTTTAAACAAATTTTTTTAATTTTTAAAATTTTTTTTTAATTTTTAAATTTTTTTTTAATTTTTAAAATTTTTTTTTAATTTTAAAATTATTTTTTTTAATTTTTGAAAATTTTCTTAAAACTTTTTTTTTAATTTTTTAAACAAATTTTTTTAATTTTTAAAAATTTTTCTTTAAAATTTTTTAAAATTTTTTAATTTGTTTTTAAACTATAATTTTGCTATTTCAAAAAATGTTTTTTAATTTTTTTAATTTTTTTAATTTTTACAGTTTTTTCAATTTTTTTTAAATTTTCGTATAATTTTTTTTAATTTTTAAAATTTAAAAAAAAATTTTTTTAACTTGTTAAATTTTTTTTAATTTTTATTTTTTTTTTAATTTGTAATTTTTTTTAATTTTAAAATTATTTTTTTTAATTTTTTAAATTTTTTTTTTATTTTTTTTTAATTTTTGAAAATTTTTCTAAATTTTTTTTAAATTTTTTTAAAAGTATTATTTTTTTATATCAAAAATGTTTTTTGATTTTTTAAAATTTTTATTTAAGTTTTTAATTTTTTTTAAATTTTCTTATAATTTTTTTTAATTTTTTAAATTTTTTAAAATTTTTTTTAATTTTTTTTTAAATTTTTTAAATTTTTTTTTAAAATTATAATTTTTTTATTTCAAAAAATGTTTTTTAATTTTTAAAATTTTTTTTAAATTTTTTAAATTTTTTAAAAATTTTTTTAAAATTATAATTTTTTTATTTCAAAAAATGTTTTTTAATTTTTTTTCTTTTATTTTAATTTTTTAATTTTTTTAATTTTTTTAATTTTTTCAATTTTTTTTAAATTTTCGTATAATTTTTTTTAATTTTTAAAATTTTAAAAATGTTTTTTTTAATTTTTAAAATTTTTTTATTTTATTTTTAATCTTTGAAAATTTTTCTAAATTTTTTTAAAATTTTTTTAAAAGTATTATTTTTTTATATAAAAAATGATTTTTAATTTTTTTTATTTTTTTTAAGTTTTTAAATTCTTTTTTAAATTTTTTTTTAATTTTAAAAATTTTTTTTTAATTTCTAAAATTTTTAAAATTTTTTAAAAATTTTTTTAAAATTTTTTTTTTTAATTTTAATTTTTTTTTAATTTTTAAATTTTTTTTTAATTTTTGAAAATTTTCTTAAAACTTTTTTTTAATTTTTTAAACAAATTTTTTTAATTTTTAAAAATTTTTCTTTAAAATTTTTTAAAATTTTTTAATTTGTTTTTAAACTATAATTTTGTTATTTCAAAAAATGTTTTTTAATTTTTTTAATTTTTTTAATTTTTTTAATTTTTTTAATTCTTAAAATTTTTTTAATTTTTAAATTTTTTTTAATTATTATTTTTTTTTAATTTTTATTTTTTTTTTTTTTTTTATTTGTTTTAATTTTTTAAATTTTTTTTATTTTTTTTTAATTTTTGAAAATTTTTCTAAATTTTTTTAAAATTTTTTTAAAAGTATTATTTTTTTATATCAAAAATGTTTTTTGATTTTTTAAAATTTTTATTTAAGTTTTTAATTTTTTTTTAAATTTTCTTATAATTTTTTTTAATTTTTTAAATTTTTTAAAATTTTTTTTTATTTTTTTTTAATTTTTGAAATTTTTTCTAAATTTTTTTAAAATTTTTTTAAAAGTATTATTTTTTTATATCAAAAATGTTTTTTGATTTTTTAAAATTTTTATTTAAGTTTTTAATTTTTTTTAAAATTTTCTTATAATTTTTTTTTAATTTTTTAAATTTTTTAAAATTTTCTTTATTTTTTTTTAATTTTTGAAAATTTTTCTAATTTTTTTTTTTAATTTTTTTAAAAAGTATAATTTTTTTATTTCAAAAATGTTTTTTAAAATTTTCTTATAATTTTTTTTTAATTTTTAAAATTTTTTAAAATTTAAAAAATTTTTTTTTTAATTTTTTTTTAATTTTTAATTTTTTTTTTTAATTTTTTAAAATTTTTTAATTTGTTTTTAAATTATAATTTTGTTATTTCAAAAAATGTTTTTTTAATTTTTTAATTTTTCAATTTTTTCAATTTTTTTTTTAAATTTTCTTATAATTTTTTTTAATTTTTAAAATTTTTTTAAAATTATTTTTATTTTTTTAAATTTTTTTAAAAGTATATTTTTTTTATTTCAAAAATGTTTTTTAAAATTTTCTTATAATTTTTTTTAATTTTTAAATTTTTTTATATTTTTTTTAAAATTATTTATATTTTTTAATTTTTTAATTTTTTTAATTTTTTTAATTTTTTTAATTTTTTTAATTTTTTTTTAATTTTTATATTTTTTTTATTATTTTTTTAATCTTTGAAAATTTTTCTAAATTTTTTTAAAATTTTTTTAAAAGTATTATTTTTTTATATAAAAAATGATTTTTAATTTTTTTAATTTTTTTTTTAATTTTTATTTTTCTTTTTTAATTTTTTTTTAATTTTTAAAATTTTCTTAAATTTTTTTTTATTTTTTTTTAATTTTTGAAAATTTTTCTAATTTTTTTTAAATTTTTTTAAAAGTATAATTTTTTATTTCAAAAATGTTTTTAAATTTTTTTTAAATTTCTATTTTAATTTTTTTTTAATTTTTAAATTTTTTTATTTTTTTTTTAAATTATTTATATTGTTTAATTTTTTAAAATTTTAAAATTTTTTTAATTTTTAATATTTTTTTTTAATTTTTAATTTTTTTTTTAATTTTTAAAATTTTTTTTTAATTTTAAAATTATTTTTCTTTAATTTTTTGAAATTTTTCTTAAAACTTTTTTTTTAATTTTTTAAACAAATTTTTTTAATTTTTTTAAATTTTTTTTTAATTTTTTTATTTAAAAAAATGTTTCTTAATTTTTTTAATTTTTTCAATTTATTCAATTTTTTTTAAATTTTCCTATAATTTTTTTTAATTTTTAAAATTTTTTAAATTTTTTTTTTAATTTTTAAATTTTTTTTTATTTTTTTTTTAATCTTTGAAAATTTTTCTAAATTTTTTTTTTAATTTATTTAAAAGTATTATTTTTTATTTCAAAAATGTTTTTAATTTTAAAAATTTTTTTTAATTTTTATTTTTCTTTTTTAAATTTTTTTTTAATTTTTAAAATTTTTTTTAAATTTTTTAAAATTATAATTTTTTTATTTCAAAAAATGTTTTTTAATTTTTTTTCTTTTATTTTAATTTTTTTAATTTTATTAATTATTTTAATTTTTTAAAATAATTTTTTTTTAAATTTTCGTATAATTTTTTTTAATTTTTAAAATTTTAAAAATTTTTTTTTTAATTTTTAAAATTTTTTAAAATTTTTTTAAAATTTTTTTTTAAATTTTTTTAATTTTTAAATTTATTTTTAATTTTTAAAATTTTTTTTAATTTTTTTTTAATTTTTGAAAATTTTCTTAAAACTTTTTTTTTAATTTTTAAACAAATTTTTTTAATTTTTAAAAATTTTCTTTAAAATTTTTTTAAATTTTTTAATTTGTTTTTAAACTATAATTTTGCTATTTCAAAAAATGTTTTTAATTTTTTTAATTTTTTTAATTTTTTCAATTTTTTCAATTTTTTTTTAAATTTTCGTATAATTTTTTTTAATTTTTAAAATTTAAAAAAAAATTTTTTTAATTTGTTAAAATTTTTTTAATTTTTTTTTTTTAATTTGTAATTTTTTTTAATTTTAAAATTATTTTTTTTAATTTTTTAAATTTTTTTTTATTTTTTTTTAATTTTTGAAAATTTTTCTAATTTTTTTAAAATTTTTTTAAAAGTATTATTTTTTTATATCAAAAATGTTTTTTGATTTTTTTAAAATTTTTATTTAAGTTTTTAATTTTTTTTTAAATTTTCTTATAATTTTTTTTAATTTTTTAAATTTTTTAAAAATTTTTTTTATTTTTTTTTAATTTTTGAAAATTTTCTAATTTTTTTTTTAATTTTTTTAAAAGTATAATTTTTTTATTTCAAAAATGTTTTTTAAAATTTTCTTATAATTTTTTTTTTAATTTTTAAAATTTTTTTAAAATTTTTTTTTAAATTTTTAAAAAAATTTATTTAAATTTTTATGTTAATTTTTTTTAATTTTTAATTTTTTTTATTTTTTTAAAAATTATTTATATTTTTTAATTTTTTAATTTTTTAAATTTTAAAATTTTTTTTAATTTTTAAATTTTTTTTAATTTTAAAATTTTTTTTTTTAATTTTTGAAAATTTTCGTAAAACTTTTTTTTTAATTTTTGAAAATTTTTCTAATTTTTTTTTAAATTTTTAAAAAATTTTTATTTAAATTTTTATGTTAATTTTTTTTAATTTTTAAATTTTTTTTATTTTTTTTAAAATTATTTATATTTTTTAATTTTTTAATTTTTTTAATTTTTTTAATTTTTTTAATTTTTTTAATTTTTTTAATTTTTTTAATTTTTTTAATTTTTTAAAATTTTTAAATTTTTTTTTAATTTTAAAAATATTTTTTTAATTTTTAAAATTTTTTAAAATTTTTTTAAAAATTTTTTTTAAATTTTTTTTTAATTTTAAATTTTTTTTTAATTTTTAAAATTTTTTTAATTTTTTTTTAATTTTTGAAAATTTTCTTAAAACTTTTTTTTTAATTTTTTAAACAAATTTTTTTAATTTTTAAAATTTTTTTTTAATTTTTAAATTTTTTTTTAATTTTTAAAATTTTTTTTTTAATTTTAAAATTATTTTTTTTTAATTTTAAAATTATTTTTTTTTAATTTTAAAATTATTTTTTTTTAATTTTTGAAAATTTTCTTAAAACTTTTTTTTTAATTTTTTAAACAAATTTTTTTAATTTTTAAAAATTTTTCTTTAAAATTTTTTAAAATTTTTTAATTTGTTTTTAAACTATAATTTTGCTATTTCAAAAAATGTTTTTTAATTTTTTTAATTTTTTTAATTTTTTCAATTTTTTCAATTTTTTTTTAAATTTTCGTATAATTTTTTTTAATTTTTAAAATTTAAAAAAAAATTTTTTTAATTTGCTAAAATTTTTTAATTTTTATTTTTTTTTTAATTTGTAATTTTTTTTAATTTTAAAATTTTTTTTTTTAATTTTTTAAATTTTTTTTTATTTTTTTTTAATTTTTGAAAATTTTTCTAAATTTTTTTTAAATTTTTTTAAAAGTATTATTTTTTTATATCAAAAATGTTTTTTGATTTTTTAAAATTTTTATTTAAGTTTTTAATTTTTTTTTAAATTTTCTTATAATTTTTTTTAATTTTTTAAATTTTTTAAAATTTTTTTAAATTTTTTTTTAAATTTTTTAAATTTTTTTTTAAAATTATAATTTTTTTATTTCAAAAAATGTTTTTTAATTTTTAAAATTTTTTTTAAATTTTTTAAATTTTTTAAAATTTTTTTAAAATTATAATTTTTTTATTTCAAAAAATGTTTTTTAATTTTTTTTCTTTTATTTTAATTTTTTTAATTTTTTTAATTTTTTTAATTTTTTCAATTTTTTTTTAAATTTTCGTATAATTTTTTTTAATTTTTAAAATTTTAAAAATGTTTTTTTTAATTTTTAAAATTTTTTTATTTTATTTTTAATCTTTGAAAATTTTTCTAAATTTTTTTAAAAATTTTTTAAAAGTATTATTTTTTTATATAAAAAATGATTTTTAATTTTTTTTATTTTTTTTAAGTTTTTAAATTTTTTTTTAAATTTTTTTTTAATTTTAAAAATTTTTTTTTAATTTCTAAAATTTTTTAAAATTTTTTTAAAATTTTTTTAAAATTTTTTTTTTTAATTTTTAATTTTTTTTTAATTTTTAAAATTTTTTTTTAATTTATGAAAATTTTCTTAAAACTTTTTTTTTAATTTTTTAAACAAATTTTTTTAATTTTTTTAAATTTTTTTTTTAATTTTTTAAATTCTTTTTAATTTTTTTTAAAATTATAATTTTTTTATTTCAAAAAATGTTTCTTAATTTTTTTAATTTTTTCAATTTAGTCAATTTTTTTAAATTTTCCTATAATTTTTTTTAATTTTTAAAATTTTTAAAAATTTTTTTTTAATTTTTAAATTTTTTTTTATTTTTTTTAATCTTTGAAAATTTTTCTAAATTTTTTTTTTAATTTATTTAAAGTATTATTTTTTTATTTCAAAATGTTTTTTAATTTTTAAAATTTTTTTTAATTTTTATTTTTCTTTTTTAATTTTTTTTTTAATTTTTAAAATTTTTTTTAAATTTTTAAAATTTTTTTTAAATTTTTTAAATTTTTTTTAAATTTTTTAAAATTATAATTTTTTATTTCAAAAAAAGGTTTTTTAATTTTTTAAATTTTATTAATTATTTTAATTTTTTAAAATAATTTTTTTTTAAATTTTCGTATAATTTTTTTTAATTTTTAAAATTTTAAAATTTTTTTTTTTAATTTTTAAATTTTTTTTATTTTTTTTTTAATCTTTGAAAATTTTTCTAAATTTTTTTTAAAATTTTTTTAAAAAGTATTATTTTTTTATATAAAAAATGATTTTTAATTTTTTTAATTTTTTTAATTTTTTTAATTTTTTTAATTTTTTTAATTTTTTTAATTTTTAAATTTTTAAATTTTTTTTTAATTTTGAAAATATTTTTTTAATTTTTAAAATTTTTTAAAATTTTTTTAAAAATTTTTTTTAAATTTTTTTTTTAATTTTTAAATTTTTTTTTAATTTTTAAAATTTTTTTTAATTTTTTTTTAATTTTTGAAAATTTTCTTAAAACTTTTTTTTTAATTTTTTAAACAAATTTTTTTAATTTTTAAAAATTTTTCTTTAAAATTTTTTAAAATTTTTTAATTTGTTTTTAAACTATAATTTTGCTATTTCAAAAAATGTTTTTTAATTTTTTTAATTTTTTTAATTTTTTCAGTTTTTTCAATTTTTTTTAAATTTTCGTATAATTTTTTTTAATTTTTAAAATTTAAAAAAAAATTTTTTTAACTTGTTAAATTTTTTTTAATTTTTATTTTTTTTTTAATTTGTAATTTTTTTTAATTTTAAAATTATTTTTTTTAATTTTTTAAATTTTTTTTTATTTTTTTTTAATTTTTGAAAATTTTTCTAAATTTTTTTTAAATTTTTTTAAAAGTATTATTTTTTTATATCAAAAATGTTTTTTGATTTTTTAAAATTTTTATTTAAGTTTTTAATTTTTTTTTAAATTTTCTTATAATTTTTTTTAATTTTTTAAATTTTTTAAAAATTTTTTTTATTTTTTTTTAATTTATGAAAATTTTTCTAATTTTTTTTTAATTTTTTTAAAAGTATAATTTTTTTATTTGAAAAATGTTTTTTAAAATTTTCTTATAATTTTTTTTTAATTTTTAAAACAAAAAATTTTTAAATTTTTATTTTAATTTTTTTTTAATTTTTAAATTTTTTTTTATTTTTTTTTAAATTATTTATATTGTTTAATTTTTTAATTTTTTTTAATTTTTAAAATTTTTTTTTAATTTTTAAATTTTTTTTTAATTTTTAAATTTTTTTTTAATTTTAAAATTATTTTTTTTTAATTTTTGAAAATTTTCTTAAAACTTTTTTTTTAATTTTTGAAAATTTTTTAATTTGTTTTTAAATTATAATTTTGTTATTTCAAAAAATGTTTTTTAATTTTTTAATTTTTTTAATTTTTTCAATTTTTTCAATTTTTTTTTTAAATTTTCGTATAATTTTTTTTAATTTTTAAAATTTAAAAAAAAAAAATTTTTAATTTTTTTAAATTTTTTTAAATTTTTTAAAAAATTTCTTTGCTTTATTTTTATTTAAATTTTTTAAAAAATTAAAAAAATTTTTTAATTTGTTACAATTTTTTAACAAAATTAAAAAAATTATTTATTTTTTATTTTTTTTCTATATTTTTTAATTTTTTTAATTTTTTTAATTTTTAAATTTTTTTATTTTTTTTTAATTTTTTCAAATTTTTAAATTTTTTTAAAATTTTCTTATATTTTTTTTTTAATTTTTAAAATTTTCTTATAATTTTTTTTTAATTTTTAAAATTTTTTAAATTTTTTTTTTTAAATTTTTAAAAAAAATTTTATTTAAATTTTTATTTTAATTTTTTTTAATTTTTAATTTTTTTATTTTTTTTTTAAATTATTTATATTTTTTTAATTTTTTTAATTTTTTTAATTTTTTTTTAATTTTTTTAATTTTTAAAATTTTTTTAATTTTTAAAATTTTTTTTAATTTTAAAATTATTTTTTTTAAATTTTAAAAATTTTTTTTATTTTTTTTTAATTTTTGAAAATTTTTCTAATTTTTTTTTAAATTTATTTAAAATTATTATTTTTTTATATCATAAATGTTTTTTGATTTTTAAAATTTTTTTTTAAGTTTTTAAATTTTTTTTAAATTTTCTTATAATTTTTTTTTAATTTTTAAAATTTTTTTAAAATTATTTTTATTTTTTTTAATTTTTTTAAAAGTATATTTTTTTTATTTCAAAAATGTTTTTTAAAATTTTCTTATAATTTTTTTTTATTTTTTTTAAAATTATTTATATTTTTTAATTTTTTAATTTTTTAATTTTTTTAATTTTTTTAATTTTTTTAATTTTTTTAATTTTTTTTAAATTTTTATATTTTTTTTTATTATTTTTTTAATCTTTGAAAATTTTTCTAAATTTTTTTAAAATTTATTTAAAAGTATTATTTTTTTATTTCAAAAACGTTTTTTAATTTTTAAAATTTTTTTTTAATTTTTATTTTTCTTTTGTTTAATTTTTTTTAATTTTTAAAATTTTCTTAAAATTTTTTTTTATTTTTTTTTAATTTTTGAAAATTTTTCTAATTTTTTTTTAATTTTTTTAAAAGTATAATTTTTTATTTCAAAAATGTTTTTTAAATTTTTTTATTTTTTTTTTAAATTATTTATATTGTTTAATTTTTTAAAATTTTTAAATTTTTTTAATTTTTAATTTTTTTTTTTAATTTTTAATTTTTTTTTAATTTTTAAAATTTTTTTTTAATTTTAAAATTATTTTTCTTTAATTTTTGAAAATTTTCTTAAAACTTTTTTTTAAATTTTTTAAACAAATTTTTTTAATTTTTTTAAATTTTTTTTTTAATTTTTTAAATTCTTTTTAATTTTTTTAAAATTATAATTTTTTATTTAAAAAAATGTTTCTTAATTTTTTTAATTTTTTCAATTTAGTCAATTTTTTTAAATTTTCCTATAATTTTTTTTAATTTTTAAAATTTTTAAAATTTTTTTTTTAATTTTTAATTTTTTTTTATTTTTTTTTAATCTTTGAAAATTTTTCTAAATTTTTTTTTTAATTTATTTAAAAGTATTATTTTTTTATTTCAAAAATGTTTTTTAATTTTAAAATTTTTTTTAATTTTTATTTTTCTTTTTTAAATTTTTTTTTAATTTTTAAAATTTTTTTTAAATTTTTAAAATTTTTTTAAATTTTTAAAATTTTTTTAAAATTTTTTAAAATTATAATTTTTTTATTTCAAAAAATGTTTTTAATTTTTTTTCTTTTATTTTAATTTTTTTAATTTTATTAATTATTTTAATTTTTTAAAATAATTTTTTTTTAAATTTTCGTATAATTTTTTTTAATTTTTAAAATTTAAAAATTTTTTTTTAATTTTTATTTTTCTTTTTTTAATTTTTTTTAATTTTTAAAATTTTCTTAAAATTTTTTTTTATTTTTTTTTAATTTTTGAAAATTTTTCTAATTTTTTTTAAATTTTTTTAAAAGTATAATTTTTTATTATTTCAAAAATGTTTTTTAAATTTTTTTTAAATTTTTAAATTTTTTTATTTTTTTTTTAAATTATTTATATTGTTTAATTTTTTAAAATTTTTAAATTTTTTTAATTTTTAATATTTTTGTTTAATTTTTAATTTTTTTTTAATTTTTAAAATTTTTTTTTAATTTTAAAATTATTTTTCTTTAATTTTTGAAAATTTTCTTAAAACTTTTTTTTTAATTTTTTAAACAAATTTTTTTAATTTTTAAAAATTTTTCTTTAAAATTTTTTAAAATTTTTTAATTTGTTTTTAAACTATAATTTTGCTATTTCAAAAAATGTTTTTTAATTTTTTTAATTTTTTTAATTTTTTCAGTTTTTTCAATTTTTTTTAAATTTTCGTATAATTTTTTTTAATTTTTAAAATTTAAAAAAAAAATTTTTTAACTTGTTAAATTTTTTTTAATTTTTATTTTTTTTTTAATTTGTAATTTTTTTTAATTTTAAAATTATTTTTTTTAATTTTTTAAATTTTTTTTTTATTTTTTTTTAATTTTTGAAAATTTTTCTAAATTTTTTTTAAATTTTTTTAAATGTATTATTTTTTTATATCAAAAATGTTTTTTGATTTTTTAAAATTTTTATTTAAGTTTTTAATTTTTTTTTAAATTTTCTTATAATTTTTTTTAATTTTTTAAATTTTTTAAAAATTTTTTTTATTTTTTTTTAATTTATGAAAATTTTTCTAATTTTTTTTTAATTTTTTTAAAAGTATAATTTTTTTATTTGAAAAATGTTTTTTAAAATTTTCTTATAATTTTTTTTTAATTTTTAAAACAAAAAATTTTTAAATTTTTATTTTAATTTTTTTTTAATTTTTAAATTTTTTTTTATTTTTTTTAAAATTATTTATATTGTTTAATTTTTTAATTTTTTTTAATTTTTAAAATTTTTTTTTAATTTTTAAATTTTTTTTTAATTTTTAAATTTTTTTTTAATTTTAAAATTATTTTTTTTTAATTTTTGAAAATTTTCTTAAAACTTTTTTTTAATTTTTGAAAATTTTTTAATTTGTTTTTAAATTATAATTTTGTTATTTCAAAAAATGTTTTTTAATTTTTTAATTTTTTTAATTTTTTCAATTTTTTCAATTTTTTTTTTAAATTTTCGTATAATTTTTTTTAATTTTTAAAATTTAAAAAAAAAAATTTTTTAATTTTTTTAAATTTTTTTAAATTTTTTAAAAAATTTCTTTGCTTTATTTTTATTTAAATTTTTTAAAAAATTAAAAAAATTTTTTAATTTGTTACAATTTTTTAACAAAATTAAAAAAATTATTTATTTTTTATTTTTTTTCTATATTTTTTAATTTTTTTAATTTTTTTAATTTTTAAATTTTTTATTTTTTTTTAATTTTTTCAAATTTTTAAATTTTTTTAAAATTTTCTTATATTTTTTTTTTAATTTTTAAAATTTTCTTATAATTTTTTTTTAATTTTTAAAATTTTTTAAATTTTTTTTTTTAAATTTTTAAAAAAAATTTTATTTAAATTTTTATTTTAATTTTTTTTAATTTTTAATTTTTTTATTTTTTTTTTAAATTATTTATATTTTTTTAATTTTTTTAATTTTTTTAATTTTTTTTAATTTTTAAAATTTTCTTAAAATTTTTTTTATTTTTTTTTAATTTTTGAAAATTTTTCTAATTTTTTTTTAATTTTTTTAAAAGTATAATTTTTTATTTCAAAAATGTTTTTTAAATTTTTTTATTTTTTTTTTAAATTATTTATATTGTTTAATTTTTTAAAATTTTTAAATTTTTTTAATTTTTAATTTTTTTTTTAATTTTTAATTTTTTTTTAATTTTTAAAATTTTTTTTAATTTTAAAATTATTTTTCTTTAATTTTTGAAAATTTTCTTAAAACTTTTTTTTAAATTTTTTAAACAAATTTTTTTAATTTTTTTAAATTTTTTTTTTAATTTTTTAAATTCTTTTTAATTTTTTTTAAAATTATAATTTTTTTATTTAAAAAAATGTTTCTTAATTTTTTTAATTTTTTCAATTTAGTCAATTTTTTTAAATTTTCCTATAATTTTTTTTAATTTTTAAAATTTTTAAAATTTTTTTTTTAATTTTTAATTTTTTTTTTATTTTTTTTTAATCTTTGAAAATTTTTCTAAATTTTTTTTTTAATTTATTTAAAAGTATTATTTTTTTATTTCAAAAATGTTTTTTAATTTTTAAAATTTTTTTTAATTTTTATTTTTCTTTTTTAAATTTTTTTTTAATTTTTAAAATTTTTTTTAAATTTTTAAAATTTTTTTAAATTTTTAAAATTTTTTTAAAATTTTTTAAAATTATAATTTTTTTATTTCAAAAAATGTTTTTTAATTTTTTTTCTTTTATTTTAATTTTTTTAATTTTATTAATTATTTTAATTTTTTAAAATAATTTTTTTTTAAATTTTCGTATAATTTTTTTTAATTTTTAAAATTTAAAAATTTTTTTTTAATTTTTATTTTTCTTTTTTTAATTTTTTTTAATTTTTAAAATTTTCTTAAAATTTTTTTTTATTTTTTTTTTAATTTTTGAAAATTTTTCTAATTTTTTTTAAATTTTTTTAAAAGTATAATTTTTTATTTCAAAAATGTTTTTTAAATTTTTTTTAAATTTTTAAATTTTTTTATTTTTTTTTTAAATTATTTATATTGTTTAATTTTTTAAAATTTTTAAATTTTTTTAATTTTTAATATTTTTGTTTAATTTTTAATTTTTTTTTAATTTTTAAAATTTTTTTTTAATTTTAAAATTATTTTTCTTTAATTTTTGAAAATTTTCTTAAAACTTTTTTTTTAATTTTTTAAACAAATTTTTTTAATTTTTTCAATTTTTTTTTAAATTTTCGTATAATTTTTTTTAATTTTTAAAATTTTAAAAATGTTTTTTTTAATTTTTAAAATTTTTTTATTTTATTTTTAATCTTTGAAAATTTTTCTAAATTTTTTTAAAATTTTTTTAAAAGTATTATTTTTTTATATAAAAAATGATTTTTAATTTTTTTTATTTTTTTTAAGTTTTTAAATTTTTTTTTAAATTTTTTTTTAATTTTAAAAATTTTTTTT
Source organism: Andrena cerasifolii (assembly GCF_050908995.1). NCBI lineage: Eukaryota > Metazoa > Arthropoda > Insecta > Hymenoptera > Andrenidae > Andrena > Andrena cerasifolii. The sequence continues at coordinate 24,797 of NW_027485679.1, forward strand.
TAATTTCTAAAATTTTTTAAAATTTTTTTAAAATTTTTTTAAAATTTTTTTTTTTAATTTTTAATTTTTTTTTAATTTTTAAAATTTTTTTTTAATTTATGAAAATTTTCTTAAAACTTTTTTTTTAATTTTTTAAACAAATTTTTTTAATTTTTTTAAATTTTTTAATTTTTTCAATTTTTTCAATTTTTTTTTAAATTTTCGTATAATTTTTTTTAATTTTTAAAATTTAAAAAAAAATTTTTTTAATTTGTTAAAATTTTTTAATTTTTATTTTTTTTTTAATTTGTAATTTTTTTTAATTTTAAAATTTTTTTTTTTAATTTTTTAAATTTTTTTTTTATTTTTTTTAATTTTTGAAAATTTTTCTAAATTTTTTTTAAATTTTTTTAAAAGTATTATTTTTTTATATCAAAAATGTTTTTTGATTTTTTAAAATTTTTATTTAAGTTTTTAATTTTTTTTTAAATTTTCTTATAATTTTTTTTAATTTTTTAAATTTTTTAAAATTTTTTTAAATTTTTTTTTAAATTTTTTAAATTTTTTTTTAAAATTATAATTTTTTTATTTCAAAAAATGTTTTTTAATTTTTAAAATTTTTTTTAAATTTTTTAAATTTTTTAAAAATTTTTTTAAAATTATAATTTTTTTATTTCAAAAAATGTTTTTTAATTTTTTTTCTTTTATTTTAATTTTTTTAATTTTTTTTAATTTTTTTAATTTTTTCAATTTTTTTTTAAATTTTCGTATAATTTTTTTTAATTTTTAAAATTTTAAAAATGTTTTTTTTAATTTTTAAAATTTTTTTATTTTATTTTTAATCTTTGAAAATTTTTCTAAATTTTTTTAAAAATTTTTTAAAAGTATTATTTTTTTATATAAAAAATGATTTTTAATTTTTTTTATTTTTTTTAAGTTTTTAAATTTTTTTTAAAATTTTTTTTTAATTTTAAAAATTTTTTTTTAATTTCTAAAATTTTTTAAAATTTTTTTAAAATTTTTTTAAAATTTTTTTTTTTAATTTTTAATTTTTTTTTAATTTTTAAAATTTTTTTTTAATTTATGAAAATTTTCTTAAAACTTTTTTTTTAATTTTTTAAACAAATTTTTTTAATTTTTTTAAATTTTTTTTTTAATTTTTTAAATTCTTTTTAATTTTTTTTAAAATTATAATTTTTTTATTTCAAAAAATGTTTCTTAATTTTTTTAATTTTTTCAATTTAGTCAATTTTTTTAAATTTTCCTATAATTTTTTTTAATTTTTAAAATTTTTTTAATTTTTTTAATTTTTTTAATTTTTTTTAAATTTTCTTATAAATTTTTTTAATTTTTAAAATTTTTTTTTAAAAATTTTTTTTTTTTTAATTTTTAAATTTTTTTTTTTTAATTTTTTTTTTAATTTTTAAATTTTTTTTTAATTTTCAAAATTTTTTTAAATTTTTTTTTAATTTTTGAAAATTTTCTTAAAACTTTTTTTTTAATTTTTTAAACAAATTTTTTTAATTTTTAAAAAAATTTTTTTTTAATTTTTTAAAATTTTTTAATTTGTTTTTAAATTATAATTTTGTTATTTCAAAAAATGTTTTTTAATTTTTTAATTTTTTTAATTTTTTCAATTTTTTCATTTTTTTTTTTAAATTTTCGTATAATTTTTTTTAATTTTTAAAATTTAAAAATTTTTTTTTTTAATTTTTATTTTTCTTTTTTTTAATTTTTTTTAATTTTTAAAATTTTCTTAAAATTTTTTTTTATTTTTTTTTAATTTTTGAAAATTTTTCTAATTTTTTTTTAATTTTTTTAAAAGTATAATTTTTTATTTCAAAAATATTTTTTAAATTTTTTTAAAATTTCTATTTTAATTTTTTTTAATTTTTAAATTTTTTTATTTTTTTTTTAAATTATTTATATTGTTTAATTTTTTAAAATTTTTAAATTTTTTAATTTTTAATATTTTTTTTAATTTTTAATTTTTAATTTTAAAATTATTTTTCGTTAATTTATGAAAATTTTCTTAAAACTTTTTTTTAATTTTTAAACAAATTTTTTTAATTTTTTAAATTTTTTTTTTAATTTTTTAAATTCTTTTTAATTTTTTTAAATTATAATTTTTTTATTTCAAAAAATGTTTCTTAATTTTTTTAATTTTTTCAATTTAGTCAATTTTTTTAAATTTTCCTATAATTTTTTTAATTTTTAAATTTTAAAAAATTTTTTTTAATTTTTAAATTTTTTTTTATTTTTTTAATCTTTGAAAATTTTTCTAAATTTTTTTTTAATTTATTTAAAAGTATTATTTTTTTATTTCAAAAATGTTTTTTAATTTTTAAATTTTTTTTTAATTTTTATTTTTCTTTTTTAATTTTTTTTTAATTTTAAATTTTTTTTTAAATTTTTAAAATTTTTTTTAAATTTTTTAAATTTTTTTAAAATTTTTTAAAATTATAATTTTTTTATTTCAAAAAAAGGTTTTTTAATTTTTTTAATTTTATTAATTATTTTAATTTTTTAAAATAATTTTTTTTAAATTTTCGTATAATTTTTTTTAATTTTTAAAATTTTAAAATTTTTTTTTTAATTTTTAAATTTTTTTTATTTTTTTTTAATCTTTGAAAATTTTTCTAAATTTTTTTAAAATTTTTTTAAAAGTATTATTTTTTTATATAAAAAATGATTTTTAATTTTTTTAATTTTTTTTAAGTTTTTAAATTTTTTTTTAATTTTAAAAATATTTTTTTAATTTTTAAAATTTTTTAAAATTTTTTTAAAATTTTTTTTTAAATTTTTTTTTTAATTTTTAAATTTTTTTTAATTTTTAAAATTTTTTTTAATTTTTTTTTAATTTTTGAAAATTTTCTTAAAACTTTTTTTTTAATTTTTTAAACAAATTTTTTTAATTTTTAAAATTTTTTTTAATTTTTAATTTTTTTTTTAATTTTTAAAATTTTTTTTAATTTTAAAATTTTTTTTTTTAATTTTTGAAAATTTTCGTAAAACTTTTTTTTTAATTTTTGAAAATTTTTCTAATTTTTTTTTAAATTTTTAAAAAATTTTTATTTAAATTTTTATGTTAATTTTTTTTAATTTTTAAATTTTTTTTATTTTTTTTAAATTATTTATATTTTTTAATTTTTTAATTTTTTTAATTTTTTTTAATTTTTTTAATTTTTTTAATTTTTTTAATTTTTAAATTTTTAAATTTTTTTTAATTTTGAAAATATTTTTTTAATTTTTAAAATTTTTTAAAATTTTTTTAAAAATTTTTTTAAAATTTTTTTTTTAATTTTTAAATTTTTTTTTAATTTTTAAAATTTTTTTTAATTTTTAAAATTTTTTTTAACTTTTTTTTAATTTTTGAAAATTTTCTTAAAACTTTTTTTTTAATTTTTTAAACAAATTTTTTTAATTTTTAAAATTTTTTTTAATTTTTAAATTTTTTTTTAATTTTTAAAATTTTTTTTAATTTTAAAATTATTTTTTTTTAATTTTTGAAAATTTTCTTAAAACTTTTTTTTTAATTTTTTAAACAAATTTTTTTAATTTTTAAAAATTTTTCTTTAAAATTTTTTAAAATTTTTTAATTTGTTTTTAAACTATAATTTTGCTATTTCAAAAAATGTTTTTTAATTTTTTTAATTTTTTTAATTTTTTCAGTTTTTTCAATTTTTTTTAAATTTTCGTATAATTTTTTTTAATTTTTAAAATTTAAAAAAAATTTTTTTAACTTGTTAAATTTTTTTTAATTTTATTTTTTTTTAATTTGTAATTTTTTTTAATTTTAAAATTATTTTTTTTTAATTTTTTAAATTTTTTTTTATTTTTTTTTAATTTTTGAAAATTTTTCTAAATTTTTTTAAATTTTTTAAAAGTATTATTTTTTTATATCAAAAATGTTTTTTGATTTTTTAAAATTTTTATTTAAGTTTTTAATTTTTTTTTAAATTTTCTTATAATTTTTTTTAATTTTTTAAATTTTTTAAAAATTTTTTTTATTTTTTTTTAATTTATGAAAATTTTCTAATTTTTTTTTAATTTTTTTAAAAGTATAATTTTTTTATTTGAAAAATGTTTTTTAAAATTTTCTTATAATTTTTTTTAATTTTTAAACAAAAAATTTTTAAATTTTTATTTTAATTTTTTTTTAATTTTTAAATTTTTTTTTATTTTTTTTTAAATTATTTATATTGTTTAATTTTTAATTTTTTTAATTTTTAAAATTTTTTTTTAATTTTTAAATTTTTTTTTAATTTTTAAATTTTTTTTAATTTTAAAATTATTTTTTTTTAATTTTTGAAAATTTTCTTAAAACTTTTTTTTTAATTTTTTGAAAATTTTTTAATTTGTTTTTAAATTATAATTTTGTTATTTCAAAAAATGTTTTTTAATTTTTTAATTTTTTTAATTTTTTCAATTTTTTCAATTTTTTTTTTAAATTTTCGTATAATTTTTTTTAATTTTTAAAATTTAAAAAAAAAAAATTTTTAATTATTTTTAATTTTTTTAAATTTTTTTAAATTTTTTAAAAAATTTCTTTGCTTTATTTTTATTTAAATTTTTTAAAAAATTAAAAAAATTTTTTAATTTGTTACAATTTTTTAACAAAATTAAAAAAATTATTTATTTTTTATTTTTTTTCTATATTTTTTAATTTTTTTAATTTTTTTAATTTTTAAATTTTTTTATTTTTTTTTAATTTTTTCAAATTTTTAAATTTTTTTAAAATTTTCTTATATTTTTTTTTTAATTTTTAAAATTTTCTTATAATTTTTTTTTAATTTTTAAAATTTTTTAAATTTTTTTTTTTAAATTTTTAAAAAAAATTTTATTTAAATTTTTATTTTAATTTTTTTTAATTTTTAATTTTTTTATTTTTTTTTTAAATTATTTATATTTTTTTAATTTTTTTAATTTTTTTAATTTTTTTTTAATTTTTTTAATTTTTAAAATTTTTTTAATTTTTAAAATTTTTTTTAATTTTAAAATTATTTTTTTTAAATTTTAAAAATTTTTTTTATTTTTTTTTAATTTTTGAAAATTTTTCTAATTTTTTTTTAAATTTTTTTAAAATTATTATTTTTTTATATCATAAATGTTTTTTGATTTTTAAAATTTTTTTTTAAGTTTTTAAATTTTTTTTAAATTTTCTTATAATTTTTTTTTAATTTTTAAAATTTTTTTAAAATTATTTTTATTTTTTTAATTTTTTTAAAAGTATATTTTTTTTATTTCAAAAATGTTTTTTAAAATTTTCTTATAATTTTTTTTTATTTTTTTAAAATTATTTATATTTTTTAATTTTTTAATTTTTTAATTTTTTTAATTTTTTAATTTTTTTAATTTTTTTAATTTTTTTTAAATTTTTATATTTTTTTTTATTATTTTTTTAATCTTTGAAAATTTTTCTAAATTTTTTTAAAATTTATTTAAAAGTATTATTTTTTTATTTCAAAAACGTTTTTTAATTTTTAAAATTTTTTTTTAATTTTTATTTTTCTTTTGTTTAATTTTTTTTAATTTTTAAAATTTTCTTAAAATTTTTTTTTATTTTTTTTTAATTTTTGAAAATTTTTCTAATTTTTTTTTAATTTTTTTAAAAGTATAATTTTTTATTTCAAAAATGTTTTTTAAATTTTTTTATTTTTTTTTTAAATTATTTATATTGTTTAATTTTTTAAAATTTTTAAATTTTTTAATTTTTAATTTTTTTTTTTAATTTTTAATTTTTTTTTAATTTTTAAAATTTTTTTTTAATTTTAAAATTATTTTTCTTTAATTTTTGAAAATTTTCTTAAAACTTTTTTTTAAATTTTTTAAACAAATTTTTTTAATTTTTTTAAATTTTTTTTTTAATTTTTTAAATTCTTTTTAATTTTTTTTAAAATTATAATTTTTTTATTTAAAAAAATGTTTCTTAATTTTTTTAATTTTTTCAATTTAGTCAATTTTTTTAAATTTTCCTATAATTTTTTTTAATTTTTAAAATTTTTAAAATTTTTTTTTTAATTTTTAATTTTTTTTTTATTTTTTTTTAATCTTTGAAAATTTTTCTAAATTTTTTTTTTAATTTATTTAAAAGTATTATTTTTTTATTTCAAAAATGTTTTTTAATTTTTAAAATTTTTTTTAATTTTTATTTTTCTTTTTTAAATTTTTTTTTAATTTTTAAAATTTTTTTTAAATTTTTAAAATTTTTTTAAATTTTTAAAATTTTTTTAAAATTTTTTAAAATTATAATTTTTTTATTTCAAAAAATGTTTTTTAATTTTTTTTCTTTTATTTTAATTTTTTTAATTTTATTAATTATTTTAATTTTTTAAAATAATTTTTTTTTAAATTTTCGTATAATTTTTTTTAATTTTTAAAATTTAAAAATTTTTTTTTAATTTTTATTTTTCTTTTTTAATTTTTTTTAATTTTTAAAATTTTCTTAAAATTTTTTTTTATTTTTTTTTTAATTTTTGAAAATTTTTCTAATTTTTTTTAAATTTTTTTAAAAGTATAATTTTTTATTTCAAAAATGTTTTTTAAATTTTTTTTAAATTTTTAAATTTTTTTATTTTTTTTTTAAATTATTTATATTGTTTAATTTTTTAAAATTTTTAAATTTTTTTAATTTTTAATATTTTTGTTTAATTTTTAATTTTTTTTTAATTTTTAAAATTTTTTTTTAATTTTAAAATTATTTTTCTTTAATTTTTGAAAATTTTCTTAAAACTTTTTTTTAATTTTTTAAACAAATTTTTTTAATTTTTAAAAATTTTTCTTTAAAATTTTTTAAAATTTTTTAATTTGTTTTTAAACTATAATTTTGCTATTTCAAAAAATGTTTTTTAATTTTTTTAATTTTTTTAATTTTTTCAGTTTTTTCAATTTTTTTTAAATTTTCGTATAATTTTTTTTAATTTTTAAAATTTAAAAAAAAAATTTTTTAACTTGTTAAATTTTTTTTAATTTTTATTTTTTTTTTAATTTGTAATTTTTTTTAATTTTAAAATTATTTTTTTTAATTTTTTAAATTTTTTTTTTATTTTTTTTAATTTTTGAAAATTTTTCTAAATTTTTTTTAAATTTTTTTAAATGTATTATTTTTTTATATCAAAAATGTTTTTTGATTTTTTAAAATTTTTATTTAAGTTTTTAATTTTTTTTTAAATTTTCTTATAATTTTTTTTAATTTTTTAAATTTTTTAAAAATTTTTTTTATTTTTTTTTAATTTATGAAAATTTTTCTAATTTTTTTTAATTTTTTTAAAAGTATAATTTTTTTATTTGAAAAATGTTTTTTAAAATTTTCTTATAATTTTTTTTTAATTTTTAAAACAAAAAATTTTTAAATTTTTATTTTAATTTTTTTTTAATTTTTAAATTTTTTTTTATTTTTTTTAAAATTATTTATATTGTTTAATTTTTTAATTTTTTTTAATTTTTAAAATTTTTTTTTAATTTTTAAATTTTTTTTTAATTTTTAAATTTTTTTTTAATTTTAAAATTATTTTTTTTTAATTTTTGAAAATTTTCTTAAAACTTTTTTTTTAATTTTTGAAAATTTTTTAATTTGTTTTTAAATTATAATTTTGTTATTTCAAAAAATGTTTTTTAATTTTTTAATTTTTTTAATTTTTTCAATTTTTTCAATTTTTTTTTTAAATTTTCGTATAATTTTTTTTAATTTTTAAAATTTAAAAAAAAAAATTTTTTAATTTTTTTAAATTTTTTTAAATTTTTTAAAAAATTTCTTTGCTTTATTTTTATTTAAATTTTTTAAAAAATTAAAAAAATTTTTAATTTGTTACAATTTTAAAAATAAAAA